>NW_015288722.1:0-313 GCF_001447785.1 Gekko japonicus | reverse complement strand
GGTTCCCTTTGCTTGATCAGTTATCTTCCAGTTAAGGACTTAGGGAGTTAGCTTTTGACAGGCTTCACGCATTCAGAAGGCATTCCGGATCTTTTTGGATCAGATGCCTTTTGTCCAGGGCCAGCGTCCGGCCCCAACTCCACCACAGCGAGGCTGGCCCAGGCGTTGCAAAGGCCTGGCAGGAAGAGAAAGAGTACGGAGAGTTACCCAAGGCTTGGAGAGACATCACCCATTCAGCTGCACAGGGAGGAGCCACACCAAGAAAGTGGCTGCTGAGGATGACGGGCAGCCAGGGAGCATCCTGACCCAGCTG
>NW_015288721.1:0-313 GCF_001447785.1 Gekko japonicus | reverse complement strand
ATGCCCCCTCTTTGGAACAGATTACTTGAATAACTGTAGGCTAACGGCAGAGCCTTAATTTGAATCAGAGTTCAGCTTGTTTTCAGTGCTACCATCCCATGCCGAGGATATGTAAGACAAAGTAAGACAAAGCATACACAGAATGCCTTGCCCTCAGCCCTGAGCAGGTTACCAGATTCATTTGAAGACAAGGCAATGCACGTAGAGTGGGGATGAGCACATCACCTTCACCGCCACCTGCATGAGCATGTACAAATGTAGGTGCTATCCCTCTGACTGGGAACCTTAAAAAGCAGTGTTTCTGACCAAGCGG
>NW_015288720.1:0-313 GCF_001447785.1 Gekko japonicus | reverse complement strand
CTCATCCTTTGCCGTCCCCTTCTTCTTCTCTCATGGGCACTAAAACATCACAAATCCTGAAACTACCCTGACCGAGTGGGTTCAAAGGATTTATTGAGAATGAGTACTATTCCACACACACAGGTCGAGCAGAAAGGTTCTAGCCTGGCCAACACATGGGCACACTGGTTTTCTCTGTGATCAGATTTCTTTTAAGCACGGGAACGCTCAATCGTGTGAACCCCAACTTGCGGTTCTATCGTTATTATTTATTTACGTCACAGGGACGCCAGGTGGATTACACAGAGTGAGACACTACCATCGACATAATGGG
>NW_015288719.1:0-313 GCF_001447785.1 Gekko japonicus | reverse complement strand
ACTTGCTTGGTTTTGCTGTTTGTCAGAGAACTTGGTCCAGTTGAGTGATAACAAATACAAATGTTAATTGCCTCAGAATCATTAGGTTAAAAAGTATCTCTTTGCGTAGGAAGGAGCATATAAACTTAAGGAACAACAACAACCTGGCAATGGTAGTGTTATTACCATTTTTTAAAACCATCACTTTAAAGAGCTGACTCAGAGAAGTCTGTGTTGATCAATATTAACAGTGCATTGCTCCTTAATGAGATTCGAGCTGGTGACTGAATCCATCTTGACCTGTTACTGAAAAGTTGAGCAACCCACCTGATTC
>NW_015288718.1:0-313 GCF_001447785.1 Gekko japonicus | reverse complement strand
GGATGATATTATCACACTCATACCCCCCACCAAGGAATCTTCCCTGGCAAACGATGGGCATACAGGACAAAGAGCACCTGAGAGTTAAGCCCCAGTGAGACCAGCTGTAACGCTCCCTCCTACCTCCAGTTGGTCTGAATCTGACCTAGATAGGGCCCCTCGCCAAACTCACACATCATCCCAGAAGCTGCACAGAATTCAGAGAAAATATACATTTTATAGGTCAGTATTATTCTCACTTGTCAGTGGGAGATATCTGGCACTTCAGGAAGGAAGCCAGCATGATGTGGTGTCGCTCTTGCACCTGGGACAG
>NW_015288717.1:0-313 GCF_001447785.1 Gekko japonicus | reverse complement strand
GCCATAGCCACGACTTCATCAGTGTCAAAGCCAGACAGTGAACTGCAGACCAAGAGAACCGTGGAGCCAAGAAGGCAACCTGAGCATCAGGGGATGGTGGTGCCAGACTGAGGAACCACATGATGGAGAGGACCCCCCACCTCCATAGATTAGTGAACCCCACCTCACTCTCCTGCTGCCCCTCTCTCAGGGAGTGTGCAAAGAGAAGCAGGAAGCACCAGCGGCAGGTCACTCCAAAAGAAAAATCGGCCAAAAGATTGGGGGCTCCATAGAGGTTCACAAACAGATGAGGGTGCCAGTCCACTGGCTGAAC
>NW_015288716.1:0-313 GCF_001447785.1 Gekko japonicus | reverse complement strand
GCATGGGCATTTGATTTAGTTACAGCTTACTTCACCTATTGAGTTCAGTGGAACCTAATCTTGACTACCCTTAACTTGAACGGAGCCTACGACTAGAAGTTTCATTGAGTTCATCAGTAGATTAATCCCGGGCCTCTCAACCTGTGGGTCGCAAAGACTCTGAAAGTGGGTTGTTGTGGGCCTATCCTCTATAATGGCCACTCCTACTCTTTGCGTCATTCTTTCTCTCCCTATCCTCCTTGTCAACGTCTCACATTTCTCTCTTTCCACCTCCCTTTGTGACAATGAGGAGGAAAAATTGTCCGACAACCAA
>NW_015288715.1:0-313 GCF_001447785.1 Gekko japonicus | reverse complement strand
AACTAGGAAAAGAGTGTATCCTGAAAATTAATCATTACAATTTATAGTCTCCCCTTGGGAGTCTATCCTTTTCTGGGGTCAATTCTGACTTTCTTGCTTCAAGGGAAAGAAAATACATTCTAGCCTTTTGGGTTTCCCAGTCTCTGTCCTTTAGGTGTGGCATTCTAGTAAGGTATTAGATGGTGAAACTGTTCCACTCCAGTCAGAGTCATTTGCCCTGAAGGGTGTTAGGATCTGATGACACTTCCTTTGGCACCTTTCCATTTTGCCAGCTATAAACCTGCAACCAGGCTTCAGTACATAGACAGAAAGC
>NW_015288714.1:0-313 GCF_001447785.1 Gekko japonicus | reverse complement strand
TGTTTTTTCGGCTGAAGGGCTGCATACATTGGCTGTGCATAACTTGGAAAAGAATGAAACCCTGGAAAACACACACACCCCAATCCTTCTTTAAAAGGCGATAATAACATGACATCTAACTAGCAACCTGGGGTTATTAATGTTTGCTTGGATGTAAATACTGGCTTGTTTAACAGAAGAAGTTCATTTGGAAAAGTTTAAATCCTTAAACTTCACAAAACGGAGCCCTTTTGAAACAGGTGTCCCATATAGGGATGCTGGTATATCCAAAGTAGGCAGGAAAGGGCACCTTGCCTCTCTACCTGCCTGAGAC
>NW_015288713.1:0-313 GCF_001447785.1 Gekko japonicus | reverse complement strand
ACACACACACACTTTAGATCAACACTCCTGCAAGTACAGAAGAGAGCTACTGCCACCAAATATCACTCCGAGACATTGAAATGGCTGCAGTT
The DNA here is from genome assembly GCF_001447785.1 of Gekko japonicus. NCBI lineage: Eukaryota > Metazoa > Chordata > Lepidosauria > Squamata > Gekkonidae > Gekko > Gekko japonicus. The sequence continues at coordinate 221 of NW_015288713.1, read as the reverse complement.
CATGCTGTTCCATGAGGTGTTGCAGTGACCTGCTTGTTTCTTCTACATCAGAATGTTGCATAAATGTTCTCCCACTCAAATGCTTAGTCTTGGTGCTGTAACACTGTGTGCATATTGATGTGAGTCTCATGCCTGTTTTGTGGAATTTGGGCCTTAAGTTTCATTGTCTCCTGCATCAAGGTTTCAAACTGTGGAGGCAGTATACTAACAGTTACATGGAG
>NW_015288712.1:0-313 GCF_001447785.1 Gekko japonicus | reverse complement strand
AAGTGACATAGTGACATTGGCAACATTCCAACATTGCACCCACCTCCCTTGTTCCCTCCATCTGTCCTTGCCCCAAGGGTCTGCAAACCCCCTCAAGAACAGCATAGGGGGAAATGTGTGGGTCTGTAATGTGAGGGGGGAGTTGATAGAAATGGCTTTTCACGCTCTCATACAAAGAAGTGACCTTAAGTATTTGGAATTATGTGTTGGACACAGTCTAGTGGGGAGCAAAAGAGAGATTGGTGGATAAGAAGCAGGGTTGCCAACAGACCTGGAGGGGGGGAAAGCCTATTCCTTTAATAGAGGCTTAATG
>NW_015288711.1:0-313 GCF_001447785.1 Gekko japonicus | reverse complement strand
GAAGTAGTGGCAGGCACTACCACAATTAGACTTTTGTTCCCAGACTTCTTTCTCATTGTTTCCAGGGCCCAAGACAGTCCCATCTGGTGTGAGGCCTGCCCCAACATTCCTGCCCTCAAGAGCAAAGGCAGAGAAAGGACAGCCAAGAGATGCGCCCCATCTTTAGCCCCGAGAGGCCCAGGAGAGAGCTGGGGCAGCCAAGTGGTAAAGAGCTATGGGTCAAGATCTCTCCCGTGGACTCGCAAGGAGGCCCACAGGCAAGCTACTGCATCCCATCTGCACTATAGAGACTAGACTGACCTACCTTACAGGG
>NW_015288710.1:0-313 GCF_001447785.1 Gekko japonicus | reverse complement strand
ATACAGCTGCATGTTTCTGCTCCTTTTTGAAGAACCTGCTTGTAGTATGCATGCTTAGAGCTCAAGTGCATCATGTTTCAGTTCTCTTTGTATGCACTCTAATAGCAGCAACAGGATGATGAGGCAACATCACTTAGCAGGGAGAACTCCTTCATGGCTCTGAGCCTTGGTCTGTTCAGCACTGTGATACACCTAGTGGCGCTCAGCCTGTGTTTCCTCTTCCCAGCTTCCTTGTTCAGCTACCCATAGTCCTGGTCTTCATACCAATGAGGCCATAGCTTTGGCTCCTCCTTTTCCTGTCACATCACTCTAG
>NW_015288709.1:0-313 GCF_001447785.1 Gekko japonicus | reverse complement strand
CCCACAAGCCACAACATCTCGGCTGCGGGCCTGGAGAGAACCCTGCTCTTGGTACTTGAAGATAGGCCTTGGCAAGATGATCTAAGCACTGAGACGTGAACTGCATGAGATGCCACTCCACAAACTAGGTTGGGGTTGTCCCCCATCCCACCCGACTCATGTTCCCCACAGCCACACAGAAGGATAGGGAACTTATGTTCCCAAGCACGTCAGGGCCCTCTTCAAATCGAGACCCTGGCATTGGGGGAGAAGGGGCTGCACCCTCCCCGCACCACTTTCCTGATCTAAAGCACCCCTGGGAGAGCATACAGGA
>NW_015288708.1:0-313 GCF_001447785.1 Gekko japonicus | reverse complement strand
CACACACACACATTCGGCAGAAGCACATTTCCTGTGTCTCCCGTGCTCAAACAAATCTGCAGATTTATGCACACAGAATCAGGAAGGCCGGTCCACCCCTTACCTCTAGCCTCCTTCCTAGTTCTGCACTTGCATGGAGCTTTGATAAAAAACAGTATTTAACCAGAAAAATCCTTAATCTGAAGAGTGAAGACCTAAACTCTGGTGGATTTACAACGTAGGAGCAGAGCCCAAAGAAGGTAGTGGTGGAGACTGAAGATAAACTGTAGCAGACTGTGCCAGGGCGGGTGAACAGGTGCCAAGGAGCAGGGCA
>NW_015288707.1:0-313 GCF_001447785.1 Gekko japonicus | reverse complement strand
GGCCACATGTTTGACACCCCTGTACTAGACAGAGATCCTTGTATAAAGATATGCTTATAAGTGTACATTTGGACTTGACTTCTAAGGGAAACACTCCAAATGCTGAGGCCCCAACACATGTAACCCCAGTTGAATAACAGCTAGTATTGTGCATAACAAAATACCCAAGACAGAGATATACACAGAAATTGATGTTGCAGGTCATTATTATGATGTTCCAGAACCCTCCCCCAAGAATTCTGTTTATTTTCAGTGTTGGGTGCTGCAGTGCTAGCAGATAATATGTGCTTGTGTTCTTCCTTGATTCTACTGA
>NW_015288706.1:0-313 GCF_001447785.1 Gekko japonicus | reverse complement strand
ACTTGCAATTTCTTGCTTTCAAACTGCAGATACAGTTCAAGACTGCGGCCCTGACGAGTCGCCCATATCAAGGGCCTGCTCGTCTCCTCAGATCCTCCCTGCATTTTTGCCTGCTTTGGGGCTGCCGTGGATGACCGGCTGGGTGCCACCTGCAGGCGTCTCCGCCCCTGCCCTCACTCCAGAAGACAGCGCCCGCTGCCAATCTGGACGGGTGCAGGGGCTGCAGCGTCTGAGTGAGGCCTGTTTTCCTCTTCACCTGTTTCGCTGGAGGGTGACGTCAAGAGGGCATTTTCTCCCTCTGGCCTGATGACCC
>NW_015288705.1:0-313 GCF_001447785.1 Gekko japonicus | reverse complement strand
ACAAACAAACAAACACAAACACACACACATACAAAGCAGGACTAATTAAGATCAAGTCATCTCTCAATAAATATGCAAATTAAAAATCAAAACAAAGGGATTCTATTTATCACATCATAAAGTTGCAAATTGCTGCCGAGGCTCTCCGAGACCACAGCGGATGGGGCCTGGGGGATGCGGGGCTGTAAATGAACACAGGCCAATCAACCTCCGCATATCTGTTTATGCCGAATGCATACATTTCCCCCTCACAGAGTCTTCATGGTTTGTGAATGTATTCCCTGCTCAGGATCTACGCATCGTAGAGCTTTTA
>NW_015288704.1:0-313 GCF_001447785.1 Gekko japonicus | reverse complement strand
TTTTTTAAAAGAATGAGTGGGGGAATGTCCTCTTGTCTCTCCTATGAAATTGCTGTGCACAGAGAAACTTGAGAACATTCATTTATCTAATGTTACCCCCTCCGATGTATTATCGCTACAAGTCAGTGGTTTTCAGACTTTCTACCTCTGGGAAACCCTCTCCAGTTATGAACTCATCTGCCAAAGAACCCCCTGTGCACTGTACGCAAATACCACTGGGCGTTACACCAAACTGCTCATATTTATGGGATCCTCCCTGTTAAAATCCCAAAGTGTTTGAAACACTAGAACAAATTATTGAGTGCAGTGGCAC
>NW_015288703.1:0-313 GCF_001447785.1 Gekko japonicus | reverse complement strand
CTTAGTGATGCTAATGGCTGCCAATCAGTCTGAAACAGCAGCATATTTGCACATGTGCAGTTTTAGGAAAATCAAATGCAAATGGGTTTGGCAGGCATTTACAGCTGCTTGAAAAGACATGAACTGAACAATTCACATCTGATCACCATCTTCAAACATGGTAAGTTTGACAGTAGAATGTGTTTGCAACAAAATTTCCAGCATTGCTGGTTTTGCCTGTTTCATTAATTGCCTGCTTTTTCTACCTTTCCCTTCCAGTGCAATCCAGTGTGATGCAATCCTAAAAAAACAACACCCTGCCAACAAAAGTCTG
>NW_015288702.1:0-313 GCF_001447785.1 Gekko japonicus | reverse complement strand
TGTGTTTACTGGTACTCACTCACTTCTTCCCCTAAGCAAACAGTCAATCTTGGTTTTTCTGTACCTCACTGGAGCAGGCAGTGCTTCCAGAAGAGTGCAGGAGGCATCCATCTTGTGTCTTCCTAGAGCATCCATTTGGAAACAGTTGCCTCTGTTGGATGCTTGGCTTGGAACCACTCAGCATTTTGTGATTTGTCCTGTCCTCCCATAGACAGCAACTCTTTTGTGGTGGTTCTCACCAGCCACTCACAAACTTCCAAAAAAGCGCCAATGAGCTTAATAAGGTTGGAACACAATGGTACACAATGGGTGC
>NW_015288701.1:0-313 GCF_001447785.1 Gekko japonicus | reverse complement strand
GGAATACATCAAATGGTTCTGAAGGAAGACAAAAGGTAAAATTAGTTCTAGTCAGGATAAAATGGTATACCAAAGTACAGATAACATTATACCATAACAGGTCATGAACTTACACATCGAAAAGTATTACTACTTGATTTCCTAAATTTTATTGATTACTGGATTTTCTGTTATAGCTCTTATCTTCCATAATAGAATGACTTTCAATATATTTTCTCGGCTAGACAAATGTTGACTGTTTAATTTGTTCTAGGTGCTTGATGTATAAACTGTGAAGTTAACCGTACTTAATAATTTCTGTAAAAATTGAAGT
>NW_015288700.1:0-313 GCF_001447785.1 Gekko japonicus | reverse complement strand
TACAGCCTGCCTTGCCGTCTCATAACGGACACTGTAGTGTGGGTTACAACAGCAGGGAGAAAGGAGGGCAGCCGTGGGAAGACCTGTAACACCACATAGCCACAATAATAATCAAAACCCCAGTAGTGAAATCAAACATGAGAAGCACTTCGGATCTTATACGCAGTTCCACAAAACAACTTCCCAGCCTAGCCTAGTAACAACTTCTGCAACTTGATGGTGACAACGGAATTCCACAGTGGAGGGGCTGCTGTCCAGCGATCCTCGGGGTAGTCCTGTGCAGAGTTATTCCGGTCTGAGCCCATGGAAAGCG
>NW_015288699.1:0-313 GCF_001447785.1 Gekko japonicus | reverse complement strand
ATCTTCTGGCCCTCAACCAATACTCCCATACCTTCAAGATGGACATTCTACACCTGGGCCTCAACATATGCTATCTGTTGATAATGTGTTAGATGGCTTCTAACCTACACAAGGTCATATAATTATTTTATCACTTTGTATTCTCCTTACTGCTCTTCAAGGCTATTCTGTTCTGGGTCTCTAGATTCCCTTTTTGGCATGCTTCCCTGAAAGGCCAGGTTTGTCCCATTCATCAGTGTTGCAGCATTCTCTATCATCAAGACCTGTATTTCTAGCCTCTATCATCTCCTGTATTCCTGGCCATATCCATGAC
>NW_015288698.1:0-313 GCF_001447785.1 Gekko japonicus | reverse complement strand
ATGTGTGTAATTATCAGTGGGGTTCTTGGTGTTTATTTATCTATTACTTGGTAGTACTGAGATGCCCAGAAAATGGACTTCTTGTACAGACTGGTCCAGGTTCAGGTTGATGATGAGAGGAAAGCTGGTAGAATCTCTTGAGAGCTTCCTTCCCATGCATCTATGCATCCGGATGTCACTGATAAATCTCAAGTACCGAGGAGTGTTTGTAAGAGCTGAGGAAGCACTGCTCTAGGTCTGCCAAAAATATGTTCGCAAAGTGTGGGGTCATGTGGTACCCATAACTATATGTTCAGTGTTGCCACCTAGTGGC
>NW_015288697.1:0-313 GCF_001447785.1 Gekko japonicus | reverse complement strand
TTAGCTTCTAGGTGTCTAATTGTTGTAAGAAACTTGAAACGTGAGAGCATTTTACCGTCGTCCTCGATGGGCTCCGGGTCGCTGCCGTCGGCCATTTTGTGGTCTCGTTTCGGCATTACACTCGTCGGCGAGGAGTTTTTTCCTGGCTTCAAAAAGTGCGTAAGTTGTTGCGAATTGTTCACTTTCTTCGCCGCTCTAGGTAGTCCTGACTTTCCCATTTGGAATTTTGAAGTTTGAGGATCAGTTTGAGGTGGTTATATTGAAGAATTTGCGGATGGGGTGTGGGAGAGAGTTCGCTACGCGTCCACCATCT
>NW_015288696.1:0-313 GCF_001447785.1 Gekko japonicus | reverse complement strand
CAAGAACAATATCTGTTTCTCATTTCATTAGAAATGAGTATATGACACACTAAGGATACTAGGTTATTTTTGAGCAGTGTGTACAGTCCAAAGTGTGATGAAAATGCTTAGTAAGAATAATATTACCAACTTCTGGCACAATCATGACAGAAGTTTGGCATTTAAAATCCCACTGATGTATACACATGCTTTACTCCTTCATTGAAATAGATGGGAATTAAAAATATTTAACTTCAGTTGGATTATAGTAATACTGTTACCACTACTACTACTGCTTCTGTTGGTAGTAATGTAGAAAGAGAAGCATGCATTG
>NW_015288695.1:0-313 GCF_001447785.1 Gekko japonicus | reverse complement strand
TCCTTCTTCTCCTCCTCCTCCTCCTGCTCTTTGAAAATCTCCTCCAGATGGGTTTAGCCGGCTCCGGCCTCCCCTGCTACACATTCAACTGACCTAATCCAAAAACACAGCAGTAGGTAACAGGAGCCCAGCCCTGTTTCTGGGAATAGAAGAGCATATATACATTTTAAAATGTCAGGCAAACAATCATTGACAATTGTAGAGCTCATTTAAAAGCAAAGTGCTTCATGCAGTCCAAAATTGAAGGCCCTCCACTTCACCAGAAACAGGCCTTCTCTGGGGGAAATCAGCAGGGGAGAGGATTGCCTTAGTG
>NW_015288694.1:0-313 GCF_001447785.1 Gekko japonicus | reverse complement strand
GTCTCGAACTGCTGAACTATCGACCTTTATGCTTTGTGCTTTTCCAGACACTTGACTTAGCCCTGAGCACTGGAATTGGGTCAGGCACGGTGCTTATGTACGTCTGTTCTCCCTCTGCATTTCCACAGTCATGGAATCAGTTTATTTTTTCTGCACATGCTTGAAATTAACAGGATTTTAAGGGGAGGATGCTGTCAACATTGGTGGTCTCACAAAACCCACATCCTTTTAAAAACAACATTAAAATATTGATACTTCAACATACTGCTGAAAGTCTCTAGGTCCTTCCTTTGTAGAGCTATGCCTTTTCCCC
>NW_015288693.1:0-313 GCF_001447785.1 Gekko japonicus | reverse complement strand
CCCTCCTTTTCTCCCCCACCTTCCGATCCCCAGTGACCATTCTTCAGTTCTTCCCCCTATCTTCTCTGTTTATTGTAGTTTGTCAGCCATCAGTGTGGATGTTCTGTGATTTCAATACCCTTCATCCATATTAGGAAACTGAGCTGATGAAGTCATTTTTGTTGATTTCAATGGGAAACAAATTTCAGGCATAGGTTGTATAGGCAACTGTTCTTACACGGCAGGCTCAGGGAGGTGGTAAATTGGGCACGTCAATGAGATTTCCCCACCTTTTCTGGGCTGGGGAATGAGGACATCAGTGTTCCTACAAAAA
>NW_015288692.1:0-313 GCF_001447785.1 Gekko japonicus | reverse complement strand
CTTATTCCTAGTAAATAAATAAATAAGAATGTTTGAGAGAGGCATGCAATATTCATTCTCCTTAGTCATGAAATCTTCAGCTCAAGGATAATGGTGAATCCTGGGAATTCCTGTCCCAGTACCCCAAAGCCACACTAGCTCTGAGGTCATAATCTGATGAATTTCCCCTTCATCGTTCTTTTAATGCAATGCTGCATCTTCCAGCAGGTGCAGAGCCATGGTACCCTAAGTAGGACATCCTCTGAGTGATAGCACATATAGCAGCATGATGGCACCATGTCGCTCTTCTCCATGGACCACCAAAAGACCCTAA
>NW_015288691.1:0-313 GCF_001447785.1 Gekko japonicus | reverse complement strand
GGGGGGGGGGTTGTGTGTGGAAGGTTTCATAAATGAAGTACCCGTCTCTTTCCTGGTGGAAGGGGCTCAACTGAGTGTGCCTTCCCTCTTCAGGAATGGGCCCATAAGATGGAGGTTGTCATGACTCATACTGAAAAAAACAACAGCTGCAGTATTTAGGATGCAATTATTCTGGTGCTGAGATCACTGACTGGAATCCCAGGGCCATATTCAGTTCATTGTGGAATATCTGCTGCTCCTTCAGGTCTTCCAGAAACAATACTATTGTATAGAGGCAATAAGAGCAGTAATTCTGGGGATCCCCAGGTCCCAC
>NW_015288690.1:0-313 GCF_001447785.1 Gekko japonicus | reverse complement strand
AAGGGAGATGTAAATCAGCTTGATATTAACTCAGGGACTTTTAGCTAGGCAAAGGAGATGATGACTGGGTGAGGTAACAAAAGATTTGACTCAGTAGAAGTCAACTTCATATGTTCATTGTCCATCTTAAAGTGCTCCTTCCAGAACTGGAAAAAGTTGGGATGGATCACCTGGCGTGTTGGTACTCTTCTTGACATAGTCAGCATGCTCCTTTATGAATGACTGATGAAAGATCTAGCCCCCTGAGCACTTCCAGACTAGAGAAACTACTGTGAGTACTTGCACAGTAGCTTTCAGATGGGGGACTGGTTCA
>NW_015288689.1:0-313 GCF_001447785.1 Gekko japonicus | reverse complement strand
AACCTGCCCATGAGACAGAAGAACAGCCCGTGGTAGGTCTTCAGAGCATCTATCAGCCATGACTGGTGGGCAAGAGGTAAAGCATTTGGGCACAGACATTTATGCATGCATTTATTATAACTCATTTTTATCCCCAATGGGGACCCAAAGTCGCTCAGAACATCTTCCTCCCCTGCTTCATTTTCTCAGAACAACAACCCTGTGAGATAGGTCTGGTCAAGAGACTGTGACTGGCCCAATCACCCAACTGACTTTGATGATACAGTGGGGATTCGAATCTGAAGTAGGAAGGAAGAGGAGGAGGAGGAGGAGG
>NW_015288688.1:0-313 GCF_001447785.1 Gekko japonicus | reverse complement strand
TGCCTGCACCGCACACCGCCAACTTAAGTGGCTCTATTCCTTTCCTAGCACCTCCCTTTCTCTTTGCTGCTGGCCGCCTCTCACCTACATCAGACACTTCCTCCTCCTCCTCAGCTATTGCAGCTGTGTCCAGCTCTGCCTGAAGGGCTGAGGTGATGGCAACGGCAGGAGGCCACCATCGGGGAGCAGACTGAGTGATCGCACAGGCCCCTGGGCCACGGCACCTGGCTCTCCTCCCTGGGAGGTGGTGCTTGTGATGCCACCCTTGGTTGCTGCCACCACCCGCACTGAGGGAGTCTCCATGGCTGCTGGC
>NW_015288687.1:0-313 GCF_001447785.1 Gekko japonicus | reverse complement strand
ACAACACTGCTCCACACCACCTCTTCTCAAGTAAGGTAGGCCATGACTTAGCCCAAGAGCTACCACACTGAGCTCCTCCATAGCTGAGCACACAGCAAGACTGAGAGGGCGAGAGTTGAGCCGCCCTTACAAGTCCATCAACTCTGACCCCTGCCATGCATCCCAGGAGCAGTGATGCCGCTCTCTTCACCTCTTCCTCCTTCCAGGGATGCAAAGACAGCTCCCAGAAGCACCTGCTGCAAGGGCTGCTGCAGCTGGGTGGAGTCAGATGATAAAGAAACTCAGTTTTCTGCAGGGGTCATTTCGTAGAAAA
>NW_015288686.1:0-313 GCF_001447785.1 Gekko japonicus | reverse complement strand
CCAGCTTTGCATGGAACGCTCCCTTGATACATGGCTAGAGGTACCCTATTGTATGTTAGCTTTTGGGAAATGTTTGCCTGCATTCACTGTCCGGATGATAGGAGGAGGAGCTCAATGTTGAATGAAGGTGGTGTGTGCCTACCACTGCTGCCCAGAAGGAAAAAAGAGCAATATTGGTGGGGGAATCCCAGGCCACTTCTAAATGCTTAGAGCAGAGGGATAAAGAGGCCTTTGAAAAGCACAGCCAAGGTTTCCGGTAACAGCGCTGTGACGTGGAGCAGCTCTTGGATCGCTCCGGAGCTGCCCGCTCCTC
>NW_015288685.1:0-313 GCF_001447785.1 Gekko japonicus | reverse complement strand
GATGGGAACAACTTTTGAATGACTAGTTCTGGTTCCTGGTAGGGAAACATCTCGAAATCGGTAAGCAAAATTGGCAAGAAATGACTGGGCACCTGCAAGAAAGACTCCACAAGTCATTCAGTCAATACATAGACAATTCAAAATACTCACTTTAAAAGCTTCAGCTGTCACTTGAGGCTAAATATAAAAACAAATTGTTATACTTTTATACTTTTTGATATCTTATTTGCAGAAAATCGTGTGGGAGTGTTCATGTGGGTATGCAAGAGCAGTTATTCTGTGTTGAATCAAGGGCCAGTAAACATGAATAGGT
>NW_015288684.1:0-313 GCF_001447785.1 Gekko japonicus | reverse complement strand
AAAGAACATTTTAAAGTAAAACTAGATCTCCCCAAATAAGAGGTCATCACAGATGTAAAAACAGCAAACACAGAACATGAAATTTTAAAAAATCACACATAAAACAGCCATGCGGTTATCAATAAAACTTCCAGGAAGGCCTATAGGCAGTATAAACGGAAGTTAAAAGCAGTTGTAATAAAACTGCCATAATACTAAACAAAACAGTATGCAGGCCACAAAGGAAAAAGCTTAGAAAGGATGATAACCCTTGAAATAAAAGCCCAGGTAAAAACGTTTTACTCAGTAGAGTAGCTGCCAAGTGAGCCTTGTG
>NW_015288683.1:0-313 GCF_001447785.1 Gekko japonicus | reverse complement strand
CCCTGAAGTTATCTTCCAGAGACAAAGGCTAGCTTTGTGCCTCTTCCAAACATGGCACCTGCCCAACACACACACACCGCACACAATAAAGGCAGCGAGATGCAAAGCAGCAGATGTTCTGGGTGTGCGCCAGGTCGTTTCTCTTTTTCTAGCATCAGCAAGCTAGAAAACCACATTTGACCAAGAGCATTCTTCAAGCAACAGAAATCCAGAGGGCTGCGGCCGCTGGTGCTGCTGGAAAGATGCAAAGCCACAACGAACGATTAAGACTGCCACACTCTGAAGCAGATGAGCAGAGTAAACAAAAGTTAAC
>NW_015288682.1:0-313 GCF_001447785.1 Gekko japonicus | reverse complement strand
TTTACCTTTTAAGGACCTATGAGAAACCACAGTCCCTGCCTCTCAGGGATTCTGAGCATCACAGCAGTATGGTTTACCTTGCGGGAAGTAGCTTGGGTTATGCGCATGAGAACTCTGAACCGTACCTCTACAGAAGGGGGTCCAAGTAACCTGCCGGATGGCTTTCACCCACTCTTCCATTTCATTCTGGGAGTTAGCCATGAGAAGAAGGCCTTCGTGGATGATGGGGCTCTTATCATGGTTCCCTGTGCCACCTGGGAAGAACACAAACCACAGTTACCACCTAGATACCAAACTCTACCCTCTCTCTACC
>NW_015288681.1:0-313 GCF_001447785.1 Gekko japonicus | reverse complement strand
CAGTAGGACAGCTCCAGTGCAAATGGTTACGTTCCTTTTATTGGTGCTGAACTGAAGAAGACGGAGAACAACCTTCACGAGCTGGAACACATAATAAGGCCTTGGAGGACGCAGGCCTGACCTCGGCCTTTTCTTTGCAGGCATGAAGTTGGAACGTCAGTCCCCGACATCTCCTGGATAGGCGGAGGTAGGAGGGAGGACAGTTCCGTGCTACCAGCTTCACTCTCTTGATGGTGCTCTGCGTCTACCCTAGGATCGGCTGGCTACACGGACTCTAGACCTGCAACAGGTGGAGCAGAGGTCCATCAGTGGC
>NW_015288680.1:0-313 GCF_001447785.1 Gekko japonicus | reverse complement strand
CCCCCCCCAAACACAAAACGTCACTAAGCTGCTTCCCTCTAGGGGGAAAGAGAACCCATTCATGTGTGAAGCAGGTAAAGGCAAACAGTTAATGCGTAATTCAAACCAGGGTCATGGGTAGACTTAGAGTCATGGGACTAAACTCTGAAGTATACGGAGGGTTAGGCAGGTATAGGGGAAGGGTGTGGTGGAAATGTGCTTCCCACTGGAAAGCACCGCCAGATCAATTTACTGATACAACTGCCTTTAATTCTGATATCCTGATATTAAATAACCTGACTGAAGTTAAGACAACATACTACCCACTCTTGGG
>NW_015288679.1:0-313 GCF_001447785.1 Gekko japonicus | reverse complement strand
GCATGGATACAGGCATGCCGTTCCAAAGACTCAGTGACCACTAGTCTTTGGACTGGCATTGGCACACCCACCCCCTGACCCGGGGCAGCTGCTGGGACCCCAGGCTTCTAGTGGGGCCCACTGAGGCCAACTTCCCCACCCACGTTCCTACCTTCCCCATGTCCACTTAGGACCATTCTGCCACTCACTTTCTTGGACGCATGTACTGACCAGCGCTCCTGGGTAAGGTTGTGGATGTGGGGGTATGGCGGTGGCAGCTGTGAGCACACACAGTGGAAAGGCTTATGAGCAGTGTTCCCTCTGAGCTGAGTTA
>NW_015288678.1:0-313 GCF_001447785.1 Gekko japonicus | reverse complement strand
GGGTAGGGTGGGGTATACATTTAATAAATGTAATAAATAATAATAAATGATTATGTGTAGAATTAAAGACCATAAAGGTTCATTTTTGTCTTTCTCCCTTGATATATTAATGACAAGAAGAAAGAGTTCCACTACACACATTCTTAGCATGTGCATTAGGAGAATATTAATAATTCTGTCGAATTGCTGCAGGTTCCTTCTGAGAAAATGAGAGCGGTGTATCACCTGTTCAAAATGTATGGAATTTGTTCAGACTACAGAGCGAGCCTGCATAGGACATGTCCAGAAATTTTTAAAAGTTGTGCTGAAGGTT
>NW_015288677.1:0-313 GCF_001447785.1 Gekko japonicus | reverse complement strand
ACCACTTGAGCCACCGCAGCTCTTAGAATCAATTTACTGAATTTTAAAACTTAAACAATTATTTTAAAATGCTGAAGACCAGTGTTTTAAAGTAGAAACTTATATTCAGGGATAATTAAACTGTTCGATTAAACTCTCCAAATTAATTTCTACCTTAAATATGGTCTGCATCAGCTGGACACCAACTATCCTAAACCTTATGTTATTTTAATCTTGTTTTTTTGTGTTGTTTCATGGTGTCTGAAAATTAAAATTATCATCATAATAAAAAATAATAATAATCTATTGCAATACATATTCACATACACAATTA
>NW_015288676.1:0-313 GCF_001447785.1 Gekko japonicus | reverse complement strand
TGTGTGCTGGATCATTTTTTAACAGGTGGCAAATCACAGTATGTACATTTGGTTATGTATCGTCATGACGGAAGGGCAGCATGCCACTCAGAGTGAAGACGTGCAAAATGCACATCACATCGATGTGGGAAAGTGCATTCCGGATGCATCTGCACGAACAAATCCCGCTGTCCAAATCAAGGGAGCAATATCTTGGGCAGAGCAACACTTGGCTGCTCCCTGAACTTTACAGGCTTCTCATCCTGGAGAGATGGGGCTAGAGAGCTCACGGGGAGAGTAAACAACAGCATTGTGCAGGGGTTGGACTAGATGA
>NW_015288675.1:0-313 GCF_001447785.1 Gekko japonicus | reverse complement strand
TGAAATTAGGCTATACTATACAATTCCACACACCCTGGTGTCTTTATAGGTGACTGTTAATCAGTTTCTCCCAGGGAAGAAATGGAAGTCCTACAGCATTCTCTCACATAGCCACTCTAGAACTTCCATTTCTCCTAGACTTTATGGTTCATTCAGGGTAACTGATCTCTGGAGATTTTGCAAATTTATTTATGGCAGATTTGGAAAGTTAGTTCATTTGTCACAGGCATTGCAATCTAGTCTTTGAAGATATGATTGTTTATAAAAATACATTGATGATCTGTTTTTAGTTCTGAAGAGTGGAGAACATGTA
>NW_015288674.1:0-313 GCF_001447785.1 Gekko japonicus | reverse complement strand
ACAATGATCCTTTAAATGAAATAAAGCTTTATCAAAAAAAACACTTTAGCATCTCATTCACACTTTACACTCACTCCAAAATTTGTTGCACGCGAGGACTGCCTGAGCAGGCTGCTCAGCAGGAGAGCTCCACTGATGATGGGAAGCACAACTCTCCCTGGCCTGGCTTGGCCTCCTCCTCTGCAGGGCTGATGGTGCCATAGTCCTCCCTGGCCCTTCTCTGTTCTTTCTTCACTTCCTTTCTACCCTTCCTCCTTCCTCTACAAAATGTGGGCGTGCCCAGATCTCAGGTCCTTTCTGCACTTGGATCTCA
>NW_015288673.1:0-313 GCF_001447785.1 Gekko japonicus | reverse complement strand
GGGGGGGGGGTGGCAGCAGGGTAGCAGAGAAGGTGTGGCTGTATGGCTGTGTGCAGTCTGCCGGCGGGGGCCTCTTGGTGTGCCCCCCTCGTACGTCAGCGGGACGTGGAAAGGGGTCCCTCCCTTTTGCTCCCCTGCAGCTGAGCAGTGCCGGCGTCTGAAGGCTGGGAGGGCTCTAGTTGGAATCTTTGCCCACTGTGGGGCTCTCCCAGGAGGGCAGGAGCATTTGGGTCGACTGTGGTCAGAGCCAGCAGTCGGCGGGGTGGGGTGGGAGGGGGGTGCAGGACCCGGCAGGTGAAACACTGTAAGTCCT
>NW_015288672.1:0-313 GCF_001447785.1 Gekko japonicus | reverse complement strand
CGGAACACCTTCTTCCTTTTGTTATCAAATGGTTTGAGGTTGTCCTCCTTCTTGCTCTGAGGGACAGATTATAAATAGCAACCAAAGGTCATCTGCATCCCAGACAAGGCAGTCTGTGCAAATGAGGCCGAAGCCCATGGGTAACATTCATTATTTATTATCATGCATGCAGCAAAATCAAACACCGCCTTGGATTGTGCTTCTTTTGCCAAAGGGAAAAAGGGGAGATGGGCTTAATTGTTTTGTGCGGGGAGGCTGGGACAGGTTCGCAACACTGTAAGTGAAAAAGGAAGGCCGAGTGCCGAAGAATAGA
>NW_015288671.1:0-313 GCF_001447785.1 Gekko japonicus | reverse complement strand
TTATTTAGTGTGTGTGATCGCAGCCCCATTCTCCTTTCCCTTCCATACCTGGCTCCAAACTACTTATGACAGAAATCTTCATTTTGATCCTGTGGCACTTTTGCTGGTGGAGAGAAAGGTATTCTTTGATTATTCTCCTTCTCATGCCCAACTCAGTTCTTGAGAGTGCCCTGAACTCAGGGTTGGGAGGGGGGCACTGCAGCAGGAAAACTTTATTCCTCAGGATGAGCCGTGCTTATGGTACTCCAAAAAAGCTTTTAAATGCCCAAGTCAGGCATTTTAAAACATTGTTAAAACATAACAGTCTATTTTG
>NW_015288670.1:0-313 GCF_001447785.1 Gekko japonicus | reverse complement strand
TTTTCCCAAGAGGTCATCTTGGATGAAGACCAAAGGACGTCATCCTGTGATGACTAAAGAGTTCATTCCCTGTGTACAAACCAAGTCCTCTTAAAGGCACAAAATGGTTCCATTGATTTTGATCTCTGCCCGGCATTATGTGAGGATGTGACAAATCCTGAACACCAGCTGTGAAGTTCGGTATCCTCCCTGTAGGGAGGCATGTCCATGAGTCAGGAGGACACAGCTGACTTTTCTGCTGTATGCATTTTAAGTGAAGGCCGCCTTAACTGCATACTGAGCTTATGCTGGAACTGTGTAAGCATCGCAAGGT
>NW_015288669.1:0-313 GCF_001447785.1 Gekko japonicus | reverse complement strand
CACAAACATTTGCTTACAATGAACAATAGATACGGCAGAGATCGACCGATTGAACATGTTATTACAAAGGAAAGACGAAGAGACATATTGGAGACTTTGGTCAAGGGTGTATAACTGGATACAAAAAAGATGGAAAGTCTCCAATATGTCTCTTCGTTTTTCCTTTGTAATATCTATTAATCTCTGAATTAGTTCTTCCTTTGTTGGGATTTTTCCCGATTTCCAATATTTTACTACCAGAATTCTGACTGTTGTTATATATTATCATACGTGTATCTAGTTTACTATGTCCTTCCAGCACCATATTCAATAA
>NW_015288668.1:0-313 GCF_001447785.1 Gekko japonicus | reverse complement strand
AAGACTTAATGTTATTTACAGAGAAGCTTTATTGCCCTTGATATTTTTGTACTGGAATATTTGGGCTGAGCAATTACATCTCTTTTTGCCTTCTGTTGTCATTAGGACATACCTTTGAGTTTATGTCTAATTTATCATTCACTATATTGCCTTCTCTAGTCAAGTTTCCCCCCACGGTTGTCAGTGATCAGAGCCGGATCTTCCATTCTGTGCTTTTCTTTAAGATTATTCAGTCTTGAGTGCTTTAGGATAGATGCTGCCAAGTTTTCGAGACTCCTGGGAATGGGGTAAAAGTAATTGAAATCGATAGACA
>NW_015288667.1:0-313 GCF_001447785.1 Gekko japonicus | reverse complement strand
AAGTTGGAGATCCCTGCTAAGGGGAACACCAAGACTACTGAAGGTTGAAATTAGACATAAAATTGGGAGAGCCTTGTGCTTAGCCCTTGAAAGAATCATGTATGAAGTATGTGATGGGTGGCCTAACCTAAATAGCCAAAGATATGTGAAGATCGGGGGACCGGAAACCTTCTTTTTCACTTTAATGACACTGTCCATAAAGGGTGGGGAAATAAGGTACGGTGGGTAGAGAGAGCTCAGTTCTTTCTGCAACCCCATTTTGCTTTTTAAACTCATGTTCAAGCACCCCAGGGCTATTTTTGGGCCGGAACGC
>NW_015288666.1:0-313 GCF_001447785.1 Gekko japonicus | reverse complement strand
TTCTTATGGCCCTGATAAGGCCGTGAAAGCGTAGGACGTACATTTGCCCGAGGTTTGGTGAGTGGCTGGAGGGATGTGGTTTTTCGTTGGCGGCATCCAGATTCTGGATGCCAGGTGGGGCTGCCCTTAAAGATGACTTGCAAACCACAGAGAGATCTCAGAATGGGACAAGCCCATGCCTGACAGGCCCAGAAAGAGAGGTGATCCTTCCAGAACATTGGATTCCGGATATGAAGGGATTTAACAAGTAAGCACCAGCTCTGTGAACTGAACCTAAAAACAGGCAAATATTTATTATGGTGTACACATAAAT
>NW_015288665.1:0-313 GCF_001447785.1 Gekko japonicus | reverse complement strand
TTAACCACTTGAGCCACTGAAGCTCCTATTTAGTTATTTAGCACTGAATTTATTTACATGAACAAATACCCTGAGATGTTAAATAGCAGTGATCCATAATACTGGCTGCAGTCTGCCATTTTCATGGAAAAGCCTTCCTAGTGCATCATTACAAATAGGGATGGGCATGAAATGGGAAAATGCGGTTTGTGTCGGTTTGTGGTCCATGGCCAAACCATGAATTGAACTGAATAGGGAGGTTTGTTCACAAACCAGACAAATTCATGGGACATGGTCCTGCAGACCCCTTTGAAAGGGACTGCAGTCCCTTTCA
>NW_015288664.1:0-313 GCF_001447785.1 Gekko japonicus | reverse complement strand
CCTTCTATTTCAATCCCCTGTGCCAAACACCACACAGTTCCAGAGAATGCGCAAACTTCAGGATAACTTTTCAGAGGTCTGCAGTGGAAAGAGGAAGGCAGAAAGGCTATGTTCTATCAGCAAAGCACTGTGGACTATTTGTTGGTTCCATGCTGAAAAAAAATCAGATTACGCTATGTTTTTACTGTAAAATGGTGGTTACATTCATACATGAAACAGCAAACATAATTTAGAACAAACAGCAGTTTTGTTTGCCTAAACAGGGATTTCCTATCTCTTTCTGGTTGCAGAAGCAGCCTGATTAGCCCAGTTT
>NW_015288663.1:0-313 GCF_001447785.1 Gekko japonicus | reverse complement strand
CATGTAGCCACTAAAACTTTCTGGACCAGCTCCTCTTCCAACTTGACCGTTTCTGAAGATAAAATGAGGAAAACCAGATATGCCTCAATCCTCCTTAAAAGATAGATGGGATAAAAATGTGACAGGACAGTGGGTCTCCAGCTTTAGCAGTCCATCGACCCCTATTTTGATTTTTAAAATTTCACACTCTTGCAAGTATAGCAAAGGGGGGGGGGGAGAAGGCACACTGGCAGGAGAGGAAACCCAGGTCCAGTTCTCGGTGGACATCTGTGGCGGATTCCAAAAAGAAGGGCGTTGTGCAGACATGGGGCGG
>NW_015288662.1:0-313 GCF_001447785.1 Gekko japonicus | reverse complement strand
CAATAAAATGTGGAACTAACCCTAGCAAGTGTTCTACGATAACCCTGGTGTCCTGAAAGTGGGATATCGTGTCCCACCCGTAAAATCTCTTGCCTGAATAGTTGTGGGACAATTAATTGCTTCACCGGTGTCAAGTTTGCCCCACCTCTCTTTGATAAAAATTCCCTATACAGCAAACCATTTTCCCAAAAGATTTGGCTATCTCCTGGCTTATTCAAAGGCAAGCTAACTTCCTTTGCCCTCTCCCTACACTCCTGTAAGGCAATGCAACTATGCAGTTGATCTTTGAAAGCTTGAGAAGAAAAGTCAGGCA
>NW_015288661.1:0-313 GCF_001447785.1 Gekko japonicus | reverse complement strand
TGAAAACGGAAATCTCCCTGTGATCAGAGTATTTTTTTAAACTAGCTCTGAAAAAGGAATGGGTTGAGTTGAAAGCATGCCTGTCCAAGGATTCAGCACAGCCAACATCAGGTCACCAGAGTATCCTTTGGGGAATATGGGCAACCTGCATTGGTGCAAGTGTTAGTGAAGAGACAGGGATGCTGCTTAGGGTTGCCAGCTCCAGGTAGCCGGCAACCCTAAACTACCTAATTTTTGCAGCTGCATTGATTTCACTAGGAAAACCCGTTTTGTTTTCACTTTTCCCTGGTGCGAGTTGAACCTGCAAGTCTGT
>NW_015288660.1:0-313 GCF_001447785.1 Gekko japonicus | reverse complement strand
CTGAAGTAATAAGCTCATAATCTTGTTCTTCGCCACCAGCTGAATAAAGAGTTTTGCTCAAGTAGTTGGCAGTGAGCTCCATCCTAGTGCATGAAGTGTTCAGAACCAATTGCTTCTAGTGCTGTGCTTTTCACCGGTGGATTTTTGCAGCACCTCTGAGAGTTGGTGAAAGAGCTAATGAGGAGGAAAGAGCAACTTTGTCAGAGGATTTATGACGGGCTCTATACTAATTTTCTGTGCAGAATTACAAACTGTTCTCTGACACAGATATTGGTACGTAATGCTTGTTAGTGGGTAGAAGAGAAGAAAAGAG
>NW_015288659.1:0-313 GCF_001447785.1 Gekko japonicus | reverse complement strand
CAGTTACTGGTAAGTGCAACACTGTTTTCTAGTCCAGACTCTTATTGGGGTGGAACTGGACAGCAAACTTGTTCTGTTCATTGAATGTGAATGGATGCATTGCACCTGTCACCACAATGGTGAACATTTGTCTTGTATGAAATAATTAAATTTGTCTTGTATGAAATAATTTAATTAATGCATAATCTTGCTACTTTTATCACATTAATACTTAGTTGATTAAACTTCTGACAAGTAGTTGATGTTAACAAAAAAACCAGTGAGTGTTAATGAGAAAATTTCAGAACATCTTTCCATTTGAGTTGAAATAAAT
>NW_015288658.1:0-313 GCF_001447785.1 Gekko japonicus | reverse complement strand
GGGGGGTATCTGGAGGCAAGGTGAAAGTGAAAACACAACACTGTCAGTTTCCTGTGATGGAGTCTCATTTTGTTCAAGTTCGCATTTGCATTTTGTGTTGCTTTTGAAAGACAGTGGGCATATGAAGCTGCCTTAATATTGATCCAGACCAGTGGTCTATCAAACCCTGTCTCATCTGCTCTAAATGGCTGCAGCTCTCCAGGGCTCAGGCAAAAGTCTATCGTATCAATAACTGCCAGAACCTTTAATCCAGGAAGTGAATGCCGGGGGCCTTCTGCACACCTAGCGGATGCTCTACCATTGAGCCACAGCC
>NW_015288657.1:0-313 GCF_001447785.1 Gekko japonicus | reverse complement strand
GTTGTTGTGATGCTCTAGGATTCATCAGAAGCTCTGTAGTTTTGCCATAGAGTTTCCAGTGAGTTCTAGAGCATTGCGCCAAGAGCATGACATCATTTACAGGTTCACCAGATGCCAAGAATTACTGTTGTGCCTACACTGTGACATCATTTCCAGGTTCAGTGCAATGGCAATTTTCAGCATATTGACGGCTGCTGCTG
This sequence comes from Gekko japonicus, assembly GCF_001447785.1. Taxonomy (NCBI): domain Eukaryota; kingdom Metazoa; phylum Chordata; class Lepidosauria; order Squamata; family Gekkonidae; genus Gekko; species Gekko japonicus. The sequence continues at coordinate 113 of NW_015288657.1, read as the reverse complement.
GAAGCTCTCCCACCAAAGAGGGAAACCTGGCAGCCTTACATGTTGCCTGGAGTTTTCTGTTCACTGACATTTGTTGTGTGAGACTTAAATACAGGGCTTTTTTTGTAGAAAAA
>NW_015288656.1:0-313 GCF_001447785.1 Gekko japonicus | reverse complement strand
TTTTCCTACGAAATGACCCCTGACTATAAGGAAAGACTCACACAATTACTGACAATCGCTTTCTGAACAGCTCAGACGTTTAAGACAGTCTTGTGAGGAAACCCACTAACATTACTAGCTGACAAAACTGCTTCATAACCAACTTACTCATACATACCGACGTTAGTTAGTTGGAAAAATGTAAGAGCAGTCCCACTGGATCAGGCCCAAAAGATTTATCTTGTTTTCCACAAAGCCCGTCAGATGCCTCTGGGAAGCCTGTAGGTGGGGCGTGAGAGCAGCCGTCTTCTCCTGTTCCCCCTTAGCAATTGTT
>NW_015288655.1:0-313 GCF_001447785.1 Gekko japonicus | reverse complement strand
TGGGTAGTGAAAGATGGGGTATAAATCTCCTTCTCCTCCTTCTTAATCTAAGGTTCCAGAAGACTCCAGTCAATTCTTAGTACCTCAAGATTTAACTAAACATACAGTACAACACACTTCAGTTCAAGTCCACTGGGTTGCATTTAGTTTGATGGGTCACAAGTTGTACATTGTTGGCATGGAAGATCTTTCCCATCTTTTAATTCCTTTTCCTATTAATAATTTAAAATTTCTTAAATTCCCAAACTTTTATCATTGCACAGTAAATGGTTATTGGGTAGGTTCGGCACTTTCATCAGTGATGGATAGCTAT
>NW_015288654.1:0-313 GCF_001447785.1 Gekko japonicus | reverse complement strand
CTTCTTCACCTTCTGCCCTTTCTGTTTTTCATCTTTGTTGTGTTGTTTAATTCTTTCTCACAAAAAGAATATAGGTCATCTGACCCCTGCCCCATGAGTTCTGCTCTATGGTTTTGGCAGAGGAAATACCTTGTTTTCTCCTGCTGTTTCATGACCAGAATAGACTTAACATTTTAATCTCTTTGATACTTGGGAAGGATCAAAGAAAGAATCCAAATGGGTTGAAATCTTGTAATATTTTCCTGTTCATCACTAGGGATGGGCATGAACCGAACTACGAACCAAATTTCATGCTGAACCAGGCTGGTTCATG
>NW_015288653.1:0-313 GCF_001447785.1 Gekko japonicus | reverse complement strand
GAGAGCCACGGACAGTCAGAATAGACAGTGCTGACCTTGACAGACCCATGGTCTCCCTCAAAATAAGGCAGGTTCACTTGGGTGATGCAAATAATCCCCACTGGGGAAGCCCATTAATACTCACTTATTGTGGTAACGAACAATAGCCGACGCTTTCAAGCCAATACGGGCGGACAGACGTATGACCCAGCTGCCTAAGAAGAACCTAATTCTGAGGAATGAAGATGTACAGTTTTTTATTTCAATTTCTTCTTTTTCCTTCCCATAATGTTGTACGCACCGCTTATGAAACACCTTGTACTCTGCCACTGAC
>NW_015288652.1:0-313 GCF_001447785.1 Gekko japonicus | reverse complement strand
GGGAGAGACCCTGTATAAACTGATCTGAGCCAATTGCTCCCAAAGCACTTCAGTTTAAAAGGGGGATAGCTACATATGCATAATATTAAAAAAGTGAGATTGTTACTTTCACACGATCTGTTCGGCTGTTGAAAAGTCCGATGCGTCTGATAGTGTTGAGGATTGGGTCATTAGAATCGTCAATCATGTTGTGGGTTGTCACGGGTGGGAGGCTCTGTCGCTGCCGTGGAACAAAAGAAGAAAAAGAAATGAGAAGGCCACAACAATGGACAAAAGTCTGACCATTAGGTTATGCTCACAGCCAATGGGGGAT
>NW_015288651.1:0-313 GCF_001447785.1 Gekko japonicus | reverse complement strand
ACCCTATGTGTCCATTTGGGAAGTTGCAACTATAATAATATCCCAGAATCTTCTGTGACTTGTCTTTTTTAAAAGCTAAGCTATGGGAGGGAAACCTTGGAAGCCAAAATAGCACTTGCAAAAGTCCCACCTCCTCTTCTTCTCATGTCCCTTGATTGAGAAGATGCTCCAGGAAGGAAGCATCAAAAAGGGGAAAGAATGTGTGGCCTGCCAGGGAAGGGAAACAGGAAATTGAGGGGGGAGGAATGAGAGAACCCTACATATCCTTAGAGTCTCATAACTGACAAAGTGATAATTGACACACATATCAAGA
>NW_015288650.1:0-313 GCF_001447785.1 Gekko japonicus | reverse complement strand
AAGAAGGAGCCTTCACTAGATATGGACTGCTAAGGCACATCAGCACAAGCAGTGGGGGGCGTATCTTGTTGACAGGAGGGAATGCTCCTGTCCATTCACCACTGACACCCCACAGAACAACCTTCTTTTTTGACATCATTCCCTTGAATAGCTGATTATTTTATTCTTATAGAAACATTAAATATTGAACATGTAGATTAATTCAAATGATTCAATGGAATGTTGAAGTGTTTCATTTTCTTTGCATGCGGAAACATTTGAGACTTGGGTGTTTTTGCCATATTTACGTTTTGTTGTTGTTGTTCAGTCGCAC
>NW_015288649.1:0-313 GCF_001447785.1 Gekko japonicus | reverse complement strand
ACTCTGCTTAGGATTGCACTGTTAGTGGCTTATAACAACGAATAAAATATGTAATTCACATGTGGTAAAGGGCAAAAAGAACCAAAAGCAAATTAAAACACCCAGCACATCAAGTGAAGAATCCAGAGTTGCAGTAAGCCAAAGAGCAAGCATCCACAATAAGTTAATATTTCAACTATCATCAACATTAATTCACATCAAACCCTCATTGAAACAGGGAGGTCCTCCAAATTCACGCCTCATAAAACTCAAAGAGAGGGGGCCAAATGTACACCTGGGCGTAGATGTTTCAAAGTCTCAGTGCTGCTGCTGA
>NW_015288648.1:0-313 GCF_001447785.1 Gekko japonicus | reverse complement strand
ATTCAGAGAGAGAGGTCTTGGGACTAACGAAGATATCAAGAACAGTTGCCTATCCTATTAGGCAATAGTGAGTTAAATGGGCTGGTGGTTTGTATATAATAAGGCTTCATATGTTTTTAGGGTTTTTTTCCCTTGGGAACCTGGTGAAATCTGGTAGCTTTCAGCACTGCCTGTACACTAACGATACCCTTCACAAGTAACAGTGAACAGACATACGATCCGTGTACAGTGTACCCTTCCTTGACTATTCTTTATACATGCACTGAGTAATTCTCTGATTTAACCTCTGAGTCCCTGTGAGAAAGGTGGACTA
>NW_015288647.1:0-313 GCF_001447785.1 Gekko japonicus | reverse complement strand
TCCCAGGCTCAGTCCCCAGCATCTCCAGCCAAAAAGGTCAGGTAGTAGGTGCCATGAGAGACCTCTACCAAGACCACGAAGAGCTGCTACCAGTTTGAGGAAACAGTACTGACCACCTGATGGACAAATTGCCTGATTCAGCATAAGGAAGCATCATATCTTCTTATGTGATCACATGTTCACATTAAAAACACATATGGCTCTGTGTGCATGTTCTTCTGCTATCTACAACTGTCTAAGTGTGTGGACTTAGTCTTTAAGGGCTGGGGCTCACTGGTAGAGCATCAGGTTCAATCCCCAGCATCTCCAGCTA
>NW_015288646.1:0-313 GCF_001447785.1 Gekko japonicus | reverse complement strand
GCACAACGCCATCTCCCACCACACCCTAAAGTGATTCAGTAGTGTAACAACTATTACCATTTCCTCTACTGTTCGTGTCAAGCCCAGCCTAGGATGAAGAAAGAACAGCCTGAAACAGGATTCCACCTACCGTACTCTACTACTGATTTGTGCAAATATTAAATAACCCAATCCTAACAATAGGCAGTGAAACACATATTGTCGTGTTGCTTTTCACTCTGTCGTGCACTAGTGGCTTAGAAAATTAAAAGCAATGCAAGAACAACTCACAGAGGAATACTGATAAGACTTTATTATTTAATAACCAGAATCC
>NW_015288645.1:0-313 GCF_001447785.1 Gekko japonicus | reverse complement strand
ACCTTTCCACCCATAATTTAAACCCCTTAGTGCACGTCCTCTCCTCTGCTGCCAACAAAAACAGCTCCCTGCCCTCCTCCAAGTGACAGCCCTTCAAGTACTTCAGGAGAGTAATCACGTCTCCCCCCTCCACTTTTCCAGACTGAACACCCCCAAGTCCCTCATCCTTTCCTCGCAGGGCTTGGCCTCCAGGCCCCTGATCATCTTCATCATTTTCTTCCGCACCCGCTCCATTCTGTCCTGGCCCATTTTGAAGTGAGGCATCCAGAACATCACACAGCACATTGGAGAGCCCGTTTGGTGTAGTGGTTAA
>NW_015288644.1:0-313 GCF_001447785.1 Gekko japonicus | reverse complement strand
TAGAACTAATATGTTAAGAAGCTGTAGGAGGTAGAGAGAGGGAGGAATTCTTTTTGGGGTGTGTATTTTTTTTTTAAAGTTTAGCAACATAAATTGAGTACACCTTGACAGCAGAACCCTTGCCTTTGTTGTCGTTTAATTTTCGATTTGACATTGTCTAGTACCCAACTTGTTGAATTAACTTTTTTTAAAAAGCTGTACCATATTATTGCACCCCCTGAATGTGAAATATTTGGAAACATGCCAGCGCTGGAAAGGGTCTAGGAGAATTAAGATTTTCTGTGGAAACAACCTGAGGATGGGGAAAGGATCT
>NW_015288643.1:0-313 GCF_001447785.1 Gekko japonicus | reverse complement strand
TTCCAAGGAGAAACAGGCAGCTGGGGTGGGGAGACAAGTCTGGGGAGCTGCGGAAGTGGGGCAGAACAGTGAGGTGTTCGGACGTGGTTTCGGCCGGAGCCCACTCACAAAGATCTCTTTTCACCCCCGCTGCAGGGCAGCCGGCCCCGGCGCTGCATGAAGTAGAAGAAGCCCACGATGAGGAGGAGCAGGAGGACGCAGACGCACACGGCGATAACGGCCACGGTGCTTCCGCCCTGGCTCTCACCCCCGTCCACTGGTGGGGAGAGAAAACAGAAAGGGAGTGAGGGGAGCTCGTGTGGACCCCCCCCCC
>NW_015288642.1:0-313 GCF_001447785.1 Gekko japonicus | reverse complement strand
TTTTTGCAGATTTCTCCCGCTGCCAACTCACACCTGGCAATATTGGGCTGCTGTAGCGAGGCAGAAAATCCTGTTCCTCTTACAGTTCATTTCCTTCAACCCTTTCTTCTGTAACTGCTTATCCAACATACTAGCAGTGTCAGGTTACGCTAATGCAGGCGGCTCTGTGGTGGAGAAAGAACCACTCGCACTTCAGAGTCACGTTGTGTTGACTTTCCATATTGCATCTAGCACAAGGTGGGAAACCGGGATTGTCAGGATCCCTCTCTGGTCACTGGCGTGGGATGGGGAATTAGGTTTGCCAGCTTCAGGT
>NW_015288641.1:0-313 GCF_001447785.1 Gekko japonicus | reverse complement strand
TCTGAGTGAAGGGTAGGTTATAAATCCAACTCGTCTTCTTCCTCAAAACGTCAAATGTTTGATCATAACTCAGCAGTTATTTAACTGATCAATTTGACAGGTTTTTTGACAAATCAAATCTTAGTCCAGTAAACCAGGGGCCCCGAGTCTTGTTGAGCCTGTGGGAGTATTTGGAAATCCCATAGAGGGTCGTTGGTACCACCAATAAATGGCTGCTGCAGAAGGTTAAGCCAGCCACAACATGGTGGCCACAACAGATGGAGGTGATGACATGATATCAGGAAGTGAGGTCATGCATACATTTAATAGCAAC
>NW_015288640.1:0-313 GCF_001447785.1 Gekko japonicus | reverse complement strand
ACTGCATGGATCTAAAACTATTATTTCAAAACAGCAGACTGAAAGTTACCTGACTCTCCAACCAGAAAGGTGTGCCTAGTGTGTTGCATCACTTTTCGTGCCACGCCAATAGCATTTTTTATCCGTCTGAGATCTGCGACTGCCCCAACTTTCATAGTATTGCTAGACAAAAACAAACAAAAACTGAACACCAAAAGGCAGATAAACATACAGCAAGGAATACTTAAATGAGTATGCCAAGTTTCATAACACATAATACAACACGTGCCTTGTGAAGAACAAAGCATTGAGTTGGATCCAGACTAAACTGGCA
>NW_015288639.1:0-313 GCF_001447785.1 Gekko japonicus | reverse complement strand
TCTTTTTATTATCTCTTTGTTTTTCAAAAGTAAAAAAAAAACAATTTTCAGAAAGAACCCTGAACAGAGCAAATGTCTCCACGGCAGAACCAGGCAACGGCCCAGTGGAGCCAAGGGCAGCTGGTGCTTTCTGTCGACATCTTTCGAACAAAACCTGATGCCGAACGGACCCCCACAGAGGCTGGAACTAAATATACAATTTCCCTGTGGCTCGACAGCCTAATCTACAGGCAGACTCTGCTAGTCTTAAATCTTATTTATTTATTAACTGACTTTAAATACAGTCTGCCTTTCTATCTGAGACTCAGAGGCT
>NW_015288638.1:0-313 GCF_001447785.1 Gekko japonicus | reverse complement strand
CCCCATCCCCAGTTGCTGGAGATGTATGATGGTGAAGGGCGGTTGCCTTCACAGAGGCAAAAGACTGGTCACTGTTGAAAACAGGATGCTGGATGATATGGACCTTTGGTCTCCCTCAGTGGGATTGTTTGTATAACTTGATGCTCTCTGAGTTAAATTCTCAGTACGAGTGCTGGGGATGGGGGCTGAACGTTTCCTTGAATGACCCATTTAACTGTGTGTTCATGCTGCTGTTTGCAGATCTAACCAGCTGCAGTTTCGGTGCCATTTTGAGGTGTGGGTAGGTGTCACCCATCTTCTTAGTAACACTGGT
>NW_015288637.1:0-313 GCF_001447785.1 Gekko japonicus | reverse complement strand
CTGCGTCCACAGACACAAAGAAAGCCCTCGTCCTCGAAGATGGCTTTGCAGACTGTCCCACCACCACTGGGATTCCATCCTGCTGCGGGGCGGCTCTGCCTTCTCTTGCGGGCTGGCCCGGGCCGGGGGACAGACCCACTTCCTGCCCGGGTTCACAGCTCTGGCACTTGGCAGGGGGTCTTCAAGGAAGGCCCATGCCTGCCCACTCCCCTGAGGCCATGCTGACCTCCCCTCACAGCGAAGGGGGAGGCCCACAGTCACCACTGTCCCACCTCAGCGTCCACCCTTCTGCCACTCCAGTGTCAAGCCCTCT
>NW_015288636.1:0-313 GCF_001447785.1 Gekko japonicus | reverse complement strand
GGGATATCTTTCCATTTCGTTAAGTCGCTTTTGACCTCTTCTAATAGTTTGTCGTAATTATCTTCAACCAAGAAGCTTGCTTTGTTACGAACAGTAATTCCTAGGTACTTTACTTTTTTCACCACTTCCATTGATGTTATTCTTTGGATTTCCTGTATTATATTAGGTTGGCAGTTCTTTGTTAAAAGTTTTGTCTTTTTTAGATTTATCTTAAGTCCCGCTACCGTACCATAAGCCGTCAGCTCTTCCATCAGCATGGGGAGTGAACTATTAGGATTCTCTATTATAAATAATAAGTCGTCAGCAAATGCCA
>NW_015288635.1:0-313 GCF_001447785.1 Gekko japonicus | reverse complement strand
AAGAGACACTCTGAAAACTCATTCATATGGCCCTTGAGTTTCCAGATGAACTCAAGTGATGTCTGGGCCAATTTATTTATTTATTGGATTTGTATCCCACCCTCCCCTTGACAGGCTCAGGGCGGGTTCCAACAGTCAAAGTGCAATACAATTAAAAACCATTTTAAAACACAATGTAAAAATATATCACGTAACAACACGTACGTCATAGTTGCCTTACCAATCTGATAAAAGTCAGACGCTTCAGTGGTTGAGGATATTAAATCAGTTTTTGTTATACGATATTTAAAATTTAGGATCCCAAGGACCCAGG
>NW_015288634.1:0-313 GCF_001447785.1 Gekko japonicus | reverse complement strand
ACAGAGGCCTCACGGAGAGGTCTCTTGGGCTGCTGTTGCCACTGAGCCAGTTTTGGAAGAAATTAAGGAAGCACTGGGACATGGCTTGGGGGACAGCATTCAGACCTTCACACTCCAAAATCTGGGTGACAGATTTTTTTTTAATTGACTCAGGAATTCCAGCTCTTTTTCACATTTTTCTTGGGGGGTGGGTGGGTTTAAGCCAGTCACTCCCAATTTCAAACTGAACTGAAGGGAGCTGAAAGAAAGGAAAGCTACATGCATTAATGTGATGTGGCGAATATCCTAACTCAGTGGTGGCGAACCTATGGCA
>NW_015288633.1:0-313 GCF_001447785.1 Gekko japonicus | reverse complement strand
GAGTGAGAACAGCAAAACAGCATTGATCCAAAACTACATAGGAGCATAGACACAGGAATGCATTTTAAACCGGCAGGATGACACCTTATTGATCTTAATATTAAAAAAGGGACTTGGCCTAAATAATAATAAAAAAGAAATAAAACCACCGCCATTTTGCTGACAGGACAGTAACCTTTCTTCCTAGCTTTGTTTATATCTCAGTGAAAAATGCTTAGACTTCAAAATAAAACGAGTTAGTGTCTGTGTACGTAAGCAGGCAGTGTCTAAAGATATGTGGTAGCAGGAGCACCGTGGACTGGATTTTTTTTTT
>NW_015288632.1:0-313 GCF_001447785.1 Gekko japonicus | reverse complement strand
CCTTATCCAATGTAGATTCACTAAAGAGAAGCCTGCCAGAAAACCTCTCTGTTAATAGGTTACTTTTAGAAAGGGGATCCACTTTCCAATGCTTCAGCCAGAAATTTTTTCTAATTATGATGTTGGCTGCTTGTGCCCTGGCACGGAATTAAATAGTGTCCTTTGAGGCATCAGAGGCAAACTTGGCTGCCCTATTTATTTTCAATAAGGACCTTTCGAGAACCAGAGGTTCTATCTCTAGTCCCTGCAGGAGTCTGTCAGCAGGTAAACTTCCCAGAGGACAATGGTGCGGGTGAAGTTTGACAACACTACA
>NW_015288631.1:0-313 GCF_001447785.1 Gekko japonicus | reverse complement strand
AAATGATAAGTAATTGCACTTTCATTTAATAGGAATAGGTGATCACTTGCTGCTTCTACAATATTGGCATGCATTATTTAGATTGTGAAGTGCTGGCTTAAGTGCTTTAAAATTCAGATTTTTTACAAGAGGAATGAATTAAATTTTACCATTACACCCTTTGCCTCATACAGGCCTGTTCGTTAGGTCTGCCCCCAGGTTATTCTTGGCCAAGTAATGACAAGATGGCTATGGCGTTCATGCTACATCAGCTCTCTCTTTTCATTCAGTTAACTAAAGGGGAGGAGTTGTTGGAGGTGGAGCATCCAGAGAA
>NW_015288630.1:0-313 GCF_001447785.1 Gekko japonicus | reverse complement strand
AAATGATTATTTTTGAAACACAAGGGAGTGTTCACTTTTCAGTGAAAACAAAGCCTATGTTCACATAAATTCATGTGTTTGACTCTACTGTAACAAGCCAATTATGTAGGAGTTGCCGTCACTATTGATTTTATAGTCATAGCTGTTTTTCTTCATATGGTGGTTCCAGCCTTAATCTGACATTTATGGAAACTTCTCTAACCTTTCAGGTTATCTGATATCCTGTTGCCAAGTTTGCTCTTTTAAAGTTTTGTTTTTGCTGGGCCCTGTTTCTTTAACAGCAGCAACAGTGGATATTAGCTGACAATAATGC
>NW_015288629.1:0-313 GCF_001447785.1 Gekko japonicus | reverse complement strand
TTCCAAATTTGTTGGCAAATTGAGTGCAAATCCCTGGAAAATACACGATTCAGATGTGAATATGCATCTAGGTTTCCTTCAGCATAGCAATGCATGTCTGCACCAAAGTGCTACAGGTTTTGTAAAGAGAGCAATGCAAATTTGTATTCATCTTGCAGTGAACATCTCTAGTTGTTTATCCATGCTCAAGGGTCACAAGTCATGCAGGGCCCTTACAGTATAATCCTAGACAGAATTCCCCAAAGGGCGCAACTCTGCTTAGGAGCTCTCTGTTAGCTTGCAATTAGTCCAAAATCAAGAAAACTGTTTTAGA
>NW_015288628.1:0-313 GCF_001447785.1 Gekko japonicus | reverse complement strand
CAAAAAAAATATGGTCTGGACCTTTAAAGCAGCCAGTGAAACTAATTTTGTTAATTGAAAGGTGTTAAACTTGCCTCCGGGGTGTTCGACGGCTTGTTGATGGGGGGGTAGCGCAGGACTGCGCAGAAACGTCGGATTTCTCCCTCTGGTGTGAAGCCTAGTGACAGTAATTCTACTGTGACCTTTAAATTAGAGTCTTGTCTTTAAAGAGACGTGTATTGCTTTTCTTTTTAAAAAGTTTTCATTTGGAACTTGGTGCTTCCTCGGGCCACGTACATGTACAAAGCATTGAGATCTGATCTCCGTTGCCCTT
>NW_015288627.1:0-313 GCF_001447785.1 Gekko japonicus | reverse complement strand
AAAGCTCCCTTGCTAGATTAGACATCAAGTCAAGTGTACTTTATTTAGCTGTGAGAAGGGGGAATATTCTGGTATCATGGGTTACTGGGACTAGAAAGGTATTGTGTTTCTTTGGACTCTGTGTGAGTGGAGGGCAAATGCAACAGAGCAAAGGGACTGGATATGAAGGACTGATTCAGACTCCAATATATTTGACAGTGAACACTGCTTCTGCATGGTGTCACTCCATAATGTTTGGTACCCCATGTCTTGATACTCCATCCTCCCTATGTGGCCAGCTGGGCAATTGCCCAGGGCTCTACAGTGGTAAGGG
>NW_015288626.1:0-313 GCF_001447785.1 Gekko japonicus | reverse complement strand
GGGCCAAATTGCCAGTCTGAACTCAGCCAAAGCTTCTGTAATCAGCTTGTTTCAATATCAAAAATACTGGAACAAGATAATGATTTGTACTATCAGTTCCCCAATTTAAAACCTCATCTTCTTCTGAGGGCAGACTTTCCCAGGGGCATGAACTTCAGGTGAGCAGCGGGGCTCCTGCCCCGCCAGGATTTCCCGGTGGCGGCAGTGCCCCCCCAGGCTGCCAGGCAGCATCACAAAGCTTCTCTGGCTGTCAAGTTCAGTCAGTCCTGTTTGCTTTGTAGCAACTTAGCATGTTCATAGAAGGCACAGGGCA
>NW_015288625.1:0-313 GCF_001447785.1 Gekko japonicus | reverse complement strand
CTGTAATGCACTTTACATGGAGCTGCCTTTAAAAGCTGTGCAGAAATTTCAACTGGAACAAAATGCGGCCATCGAGCTAGTGATGGGAGGGAGCTGAATACCAGGGTTGTATCACCCCTATGCCCATCCTGTTTCTGAGCTCCACTCAAAAGTGCTGATTCTTACTTGTACGGCCTTTTGGCTGGGGCTTGGGGTGCTTGAAGGACCACCTCCTCTGGTACCTTCTGGCCCTGCTGTCTGTGTCCTTGCCTGTGGAAGTGAGGCGACCAGAGACAGGGCTTTTTCAGTCGTGGCACCCCAGCTTTGGAATGCC
>NW_015288624.1:0-313 GCF_001447785.1 Gekko japonicus | reverse complement strand
CTCTCTCTCTGTCTGTCTGTCTGTCTCTCAGGTACCCTGCTATGAATGTATAAACTCAAAATGAAAAGCTAGGTTTAGAACACTATGAGATTTTAAGACATATGAAAGAGACAGGCTTTCTCCGTCTCTGCACACTTCTAGGGCACTGCTTCCGTGTTTCCAGGTTTATTCCAGTGGATCCTGAGGACTAAATCCTGCTTTCTGACATGCAAAGGAACTCTGGTGTTTCACAGGTACCCAGGCAGAGTTTGTGACTCACACCAAACAAGTCAAGAAGTTATCAATACCCCTTGCTGAGGGCACCCACTAGACT
>NW_015288623.1:0-313 GCF_001447785.1 Gekko japonicus | reverse complement strand
TCAGGTCCTTCAAAGGTGAGTGCAGTGGTCGGGTAGGTCCATATGGGAGTAGGTAGTACTTAAGGTATGCTGGCCTCAAGCTGTCTAGGGCTGAACTGAAGCCAACCAGGAGCCAGTGTAGGAGGTTCAACACTGGAGTGGTATGGTCCCTATGACTCACTCCAATGATAATTTTATCCATAGCATTCTGCACCACTTGTAGCTTCCAGACACTTTTCAAGGGAAGCCCCAGGTACAGCACATTGCACTAGTCTAATCCAGATGGTGCAAACCTGCTCCTTTGCGGGGAGTGCAACCCCATCCAGAACAGGAG
>NW_015288622.1:0-313 GCF_001447785.1 Gekko japonicus | reverse complement strand
TTTTTCTATTTGCTGCTTTCAAATTGCTGGCTTTTTTCCTGTTTTCCTGTTATTTTTAGATTTTTTTATTGACAGGAAATTGTATTGTTTAATATTTTAATTTTCTAAGATGCTTTGTATAATCTAAAGTAATAAATAAATTTTAAAGTTTCAGACAGCACATGGCTTGATTGTCACAAAAACATATTATACCTCTTTATTTTACAGCTTTAGTGACTCACAGTGGAACGTGTGAACTGCTCCACTGAAAAGTGCTGTGTGAGAGGCAATGCGGATGCAATGCTCCTCTGTGGTGCTTGACCTTGAGTGGCCC
>NW_015288621.1:0-313 GCF_001447785.1 Gekko japonicus | reverse complement strand
TAACTGTAACTTGTATGCAAATATAAGACTCCACTCCCTTTTATGGTGTATCTGCAGGAAAACCCAGTCTTACATTTTGAGTAAATACTGTGTTTGATGCACCAAACGACTGGGTGACTTGCAATACTTATGACCGGGGGCGGGGGGGCGGCAGCGGCAGAGAGGATGCAGTGAGAGGTACCAGATACGTGCTGAGAGGGCTTTTTTTTTGTGCCACTGATGTGATGTCATCATTAGGCATATAAAGGGAACTAAAGGGGGTGAGAAACCAGGAAAATCATATATGTGTGTAAAGATGTCTCTGAAAGCTAAT
>NW_015288620.1:0-314 GCF_001447785.1 Gekko japonicus | reverse complement strand
AGGAATATAGGTTCAGGTGCAGGGAGAGACGTCCTGCGGAAAACGTCTCCATGAAATTAGACCCTGATGGGGTCCTTCCAAACCTCATGCTCCCCAGGCTCCACGTCCTGAATCTCCAGATATTCCCTAACCCAAACCTGGTAACCCTACATATAATGCAGTGTTTCATACTGAGGCCACACAGAGAGGTTGCATGGTAGTGCAATTTGGCTTTGAAAGACTGGCAGAGAACAATGACTTTCATCCTGTCTTGTTTGGCTGATGGTTATCCAACAGATCCCTACACCAGCTACTGGCATTAAAGTTGTGAGCGA
>NW_015288619.1:0-313 GCF_001447785.1 Gekko japonicus | reverse complement strand
TCGCTAGCCACAGCCTGGGAGCCCTGTCTGATTTCCAAAGTGGAACGGAGAGATTCTGGATTCTCCACATCATATTTTTCATTTCCAAATTGGGCACATAGTGCTGGATATGCACAGTTTGATTTCAGTTGCATCCATTTGTTTGTGTCTCCTTCTCCCTGGCGGTACTGATTTGCACACCTGCATTGATAAAATACTGTAAAAAAAAAAAAGGACTCCTATCCTGATGAGATTTACATACCATAGCTTCGTTTTTTGCCATGCTTTGTCAATCTGCAAGGGCCACGGCTCAGAGGTTAAGATGCTGAGCTGC
>NW_015288618.1:0-313 GCF_001447785.1 Gekko japonicus | reverse complement strand
TGTGAGTGGATGCTTGGTATCTGTTCAGCATACCTGTGTCATTTAAGGGGAAAGAGGTCATTGCATAAGTAAGGTCCAAAGCTTACACAGAGAACAGCATGAATAAGCATCCCCTTCCTCCTCCTTGGTTCTCTGCTTCTCCCTGTGGCCATGGATTGCAGTGATTATGCAAGCGACAGTTTCAGACATGAGTAAATCTGACACAGTTTGCTGCAAGCACTCCTGGAAGAGTTAGTGCCACCACTGTGTATCTAACAATGTACACACACATGATTGCATGAGCTCAAGCAGAAGGAATAACTGAGAAATTTCA
>NW_015288617.1:0-313 GCF_001447785.1 Gekko japonicus | reverse complement strand
TCCTGCAGGAAATGACCCCTGCATAAAGCTGTGATTCGGATATTGCGTACTGTTCTGTTTTCCCAGAGGAAAGCACTGAGGTGGGGTGGGGAGCTCTTTTAAAGAGCCACCTGCCTTCTTGACCCTTGGATTCCTGCTTGTATGCAGTCCGCCTTCTCTAAAAACACAAATAGGTCTGAGGGGAGGGTGGGGATTGGTCGTAACTGCAGCTGACAGCTGACATCACAAAGGCACTGATGGTTACCTAAGATGGTGATGCTGTCTTGCGCATTTCTTAGGAGGGGGGAACCTGGGATGGGAGCTTTCTTCCTGT
>NW_015288616.1:0-313 GCF_001447785.1 Gekko japonicus | reverse complement strand
GCTTTTTCTACAAAAAAAGCCCTGAAATGAAGTACATTGTTTGAATCCATTCCGTTCTCGTTTCAGACTTGGTCATGGGACTGAAGCAGCCTTGGTCGTCCTGGTCGATGACATGCACCAGGAGATGGCCAGGGGTGTGTGGCCCTGTTGATTCTCCTGGACTTCCTAGTGGCTTTCAATACTATCAGTCACGGTATCCTTCCCAATCACCTGTCGGGACTGGGACTGGGAGGCACTGTTCTGCGGGGCTGCTACTCTGCCCCTTGGCCCCTGGCCTACAGGATTCCCCCAAGGTTCCATCTTGTCCCCCATG
>NW_015288615.1:0-313 GCF_001447785.1 Gekko japonicus | reverse complement strand
CACTCATATGAGGGGGATGAACTTTCTCATGTATCCAGTGAGAAAGAAGAGGGAGAATTCTCTTCCAATCCAGATGATGAGGAGGTATCTATCCCTAAGGAGCCTGTTGTTAAGGAACAGTCCTTTTGCTTCTTTAAACCTGAGGACTTTCACTATCTGCTGGCAAAAACCTTATCAGCTCTTAATATTCAGAGTTTTCAGAAGGCTGGGAACAAACCTTGTAAGCCACAAGAACAGAATGACGGTTCAGAGATTACTGATGAGTTCTTCCCTCCTGTGGATTTCTTAGAAACAGCCTTTCCCTTTCCAGATT
>NW_015288614.1:0-313 GCF_001447785.1 Gekko japonicus | reverse complement strand
GGTATAAATCCAGTCTCCTCTTCTCTCTGTTTAAAAAACCCGAACCTGAGACCCTGGTGAGCTGCTGCGAGTTTGAGTAGACACTAGACAGTATTGACCTTATTGGACTCATGGTCTGATTCAATAAGAGGCAGCTTAGTACAGATGTGTGTATGAGTCTAGCTACAATGGAGAGGTGCCTCTGTAGTTCTAGTGGCAGCCGAAAGCTGGAGGAAGGGCCAGTTATCCTGGCATTCTAAAAAGCGAATTTTCCTCATGTAAAGGACACTTTTTGCCATCCAGTATGTCTAAGCTGCGGTGGCTCAAGTGGTTA
>NW_015288613.1:0-313 GCF_001447785.1 Gekko japonicus | reverse complement strand
CTTTCTGCCTTGGTGCTCCGTGGAGCGCTCTTGCCATATCACCAGACATCCCAGGGCACTCCAGCGTGTTGCGGAGGATCCTGGGTGGCCTTTGAGGGGGCCTGCTCTGTTCACACGTGGCGTCCACCAGGCCAGCAAGATCCCAGGCTCAAGCAGCGCATTAGGTGCAGTTCTGGGGTTCAGTATTTTTGCCCAGCGCAGCCCTGCACAGGTTGCCCCAGCGGGAAGGAAGAGCAGGTGGGAAGGAGCCTTCCTGCTGCCCTTCCAGCTCTGGTCCTGTCCCAGCTCAAAATTCACACACACACACACACAC
>NW_015288612.1:0-313 GCF_001447785.1 Gekko japonicus | reverse complement strand
TAGTCCAAAATGCAGGTTTGAATACAAGCGATCGGATATTCCCACTCGATATTACTGCTACTGTGGAAAGGTGGAGGATCCCGCACTGGACCCTTGGCTGGTTCCACATTCTTGTGGCCAAATATGCGAGAGAGATTTCAAGCCTCCCTGTGGACACAAGTGCCTGCTCCTTTGTCACCCAGGTATGGCATATTTGGTCACTGTAAGTGATCATGTAAACTGAGCTGCTTCAAACAGTGGGGCTGTCTGGATTTAAAAGTATGTGGTTACACTTGAGAGAACTAGCTTTTGAATCGGGTAAGATGAAAAGTTA
>NW_015288611.1:0-313 GCF_001447785.1 Gekko japonicus | reverse complement strand
TAGAGTGTTTTGGAGGACATTAATTCATATGGTCACCATAAGCTTTAAGCAATTTGATGGCACTAACACACACTCCCAACACTGTTCTCTGGAGGACTGTTTGTCCCCCATGAGGAGAATTTAGGGGAGTGGTAGGCTGCAGTTGGAGAGGTTTGGGAGTTCCCTTTTCTGAGTGCACTTACATAATTTAGGATCCAAATCTTTATTCATACATATATTTCATGACAAGATGTGATACTTTCTTCCTATACTATACGGCTCTTTCCCATAATAGCATGGTGTTGGGTAATGTAAGTACTTTGGCTTGTATGTT
>NW_015288610.1:0-313 GCF_001447785.1 Gekko japonicus | reverse complement strand
CGGCCCTCAAAGTCCTCCAGATCCGGGGTCCAGTGCCCAGCAGTGGTAGCAGGGCGGAGGGGCAACGCAACGCTGGCAACAGGCGGCGAGAAGCTGAAGCTCTTCTTTCCTCCCTCTTGGTACAGCTTCAGGGCTTCCCCCGCACCGGAACAGGAGTGCAGCAGGTAATGACTTACAGCAGCCTCAGACTCCCACGATGCTGTCAGTTGCACAATATCAGAAGCACCCATCTTGGCAACGGGCTGCCTGGTCACTGTAGCCAACGGCTGGGCTGCTTCTGGGGAACTGGAGCCCCCAGGGAGGTGGGTCAGCG
>NW_015288609.1:0-313 GCF_001447785.1 Gekko japonicus | reverse complement strand
ACGTTTCGGCTAATTGGCCTTCCTCAGTGGTTCCTTCCTCAAAAGGGACTCCTGGCCATCCGGGAACAAGGTTGGGCCCAGAAGTACCCCATGAACTGCAAGCCTGAGGTATGAACTGGGGGGGAGAAAGGCCTACCAAAGTTCAGGCCTTTGAAGAATAGCGCACCCTAGGGGACTCCATGAGCTTTACAATTGAGCGGGTCTTGCTGATAGTCTTTTCTGCAAAGCATCTGCCAGAATTCTGGAGTTGGCCCTCATGTCTTTCCGTAATTGTTATTACCAAGGGTGCTCCTTACCTTGGTCAAAGGCAGAA
>NW_015288608.1:0-313 GCF_001447785.1 Gekko japonicus | reverse complement strand
AATGGGGACCCAAAGCACCCTCCCGTCCTCCATTTTGCTTTCACAACCACCCTGTGGAGTAGGTAAGGCTGAGAAGGTGTGATTGGCCCAAGGCCCCCCAGCGAGCTTTCACGGCCAGGTGGAGGGATTCGAACCTGGGACTCTCAGATCCTGATCTGACGCTCTAAGCACTACACCACACTGCCCTCATTGCCAAGTCTAGAGTCTGCTGGTGGGCTCCCTTGTGCATTGCATGGGGCGGTCCCACGTCATGCCAGGGGGCAGCATCACTGTAACAGTGCCCAGTTTTTATAATGCCCAGGTGCTGGCTGAA
>NW_015288607.1:0-313 GCF_001447785.1 Gekko japonicus | reverse complement strand
GACAAGGTACAAATGAATCAGATAAACAGCCATTCACACATAATGTATATAAGCACAAATGTGTGTGGTTGTTTTTTTAAAAAGGATACGTGCATCTGTGCTCAAGGTGCAAAGTACACAATATTTTAAATAGTAACAGAGAGAAACACAGAACTGGTTCTGAACATGATATGGCATTGCTTTTGTTAGTCCTATCCTTCCTGATGTTTACCTCATAGAAAAATTAAATGACGGGCTCCCCATGCTTGACATCTGAACAATTTGGGTGGGCAGGGAAAATACTGCTGGAACCACCAAGCAATGACAGAGCATT
>NW_015288606.1:0-313 GCF_001447785.1 Gekko japonicus | reverse complement strand
TACATTTACTCTGAAAATAGGATTTTACTTGATCTGTTTTCCTGTCTACTGCTGAAAGCTGCTTTGAGTCCTGGAAAAATTATGAGAAGAAAAGGAAAAATACATACCAAAGTACCAAAGCCCAATGTCCAGAAATGTTCATTTCGAACCTCTAAGACACCATCTAAAGTAGACACCTAGATCAACACATAAATGATACACAGTACTGTTAAGAAACAACCCAGAACACAATCCACCCCTTCACTTTTTGGAAAAGCTTAGTGCATTAGGCATGAGATACACAACAATACAAAGCTCTCCAACAGAAGCCTAA
>NW_015288605.1:0-313 GCF_001447785.1 Gekko japonicus | reverse complement strand
AAACAACTTCAGGTGATGCTCCATTCACAGAAGAGAACTTCCCTGAAGTGTTAACCCTGGAGTTCAAGGAACTTCAAGGAACGGTGCTGAGCATGATATGAAGTGAGAGTGTGAATTAATGAAAATCACCTCTCAGAAGTGCCTTTCCAACAGCAGAACATTACAATTGAATATAAATGATTGACTTTAATCCATGGTCCAATTCACATTTTGCTTTTGGCTACTTCCTTCATTCTGGAGATTCACCCATTCACATGAATAGTTTAACACATGAGCTGGATGCTCCCATGTAACAGCTTTTTTGTCCAGTTTT
>NW_015288604.1:0-313 GCF_001447785.1 Gekko japonicus | reverse complement strand
CTGACTCAGTATAAGGCAGCTTCATGTTTTGTTAAATACATGGCTGTTTCACAGTCCAGAACAGTCACCTGTTTCACCTAATGACGAGGAGATTGTTTGCCAGTATGGGTGGATTCTCTCTGTGTGAATGAGAACTTGGAGAAATTGCTACCTGTCCAATGGCTACCTGTCTGCATCATGGGAGAATGCTTGGCTTGGAACCTCCCCAATGTTTTGTGATTAGTTCCAGCCTCTTTGGCAACTATTTTGTGGCTGGCCTTGCCCTCCCATGGCAGCCATTTTATGGTGGCACCCTCTACCAATTCTCAACATT
>NW_015288603.1:0-314 GCF_001447785.1 Gekko japonicus | reverse complement strand
ATCCAGCAGCTGCAAGTGGAGGAGTGAAGCTCTCTGTAATGTTGAGAACAGCTTGGATCTTCATCTTTGGTGTCTATTCTGCTTTTTTGTGTGTTTACTGTCTGGAGGGATGGTGGCGAAACCACACCTCTGCCTCTCTCCACCCCTTGCTGCCTTGGGGTCATCATCAAGCGTGTGATATGTAAACACATTCAAACATTCAATCAATCAATTAAATTACCCTTCCTGTCTGTCTGTGGGGCAGGAAGAAAGCGAAGCATTTCGTTCAGTCCCTGTGCAGTCCCACAAAGTCCTTGAAGGGCTGTCATAGAGAG
>NW_015288602.1:0-313 GCF_001447785.1 Gekko japonicus | reverse complement strand
CAAATCTGGTTCTCCAGATTAGAGTCGACCTCTCTTAACTACTACATCAAACTGAGATACTGGGAGATGTGTAATAGGTTCTTCAGCGCCTTTGTTGTTCTAACAGAAGTGGTGGGAGGTAGGAGGAGCTGAGTTGGACAGTTGAGGTCAGGACATGATTACGGGGATGTGGTATTGAACTCTTCCCCTCTCACCTGAGCCATGTTTTCAACATCAAACAATCCCCTTTCAGATTGATACGAGAAGATATGGGATATATTTGTAATGGGGGGAAAATTGGACCAACAAGCGTTGTTGTTGTTCAGTCGCACAG
>NW_015288601.1:0-313 GCF_001447785.1 Gekko japonicus | reverse complement strand
ATCATTCAGCAACTTTACTAAGTTCCTCTACAAGGCCAGTCTCTCAGTAGCAAAAACTAATTGTTTAATTGCTCAATCCAATAAGCTGCTCTGAGCTTTTGTTCCAGTCAGGGAGTATCACCTGGCATGTCCTCCTGACATACAAGGAATGCTTATTCTCTGAACTGGCCTGAGCTGGTCAGCACTGGCTATTGACTGACCTGAGCTAGCCATAGGCTAAGATCTTTTTTGATATACCTGTTGTAAGCTGGACCTAGCTTTGGAACAGAGACCAAACATAGCCTTCTGGTATAGGGTTGCCAGGTCTGGGTTG
>NW_015288600.1:0-313 GCF_001447785.1 Gekko japonicus | reverse complement strand
ATCTCACTATATTTGGTAACTATCTTGGCAAAACCCAGGAGTCACCACCCATTAGAGGCATTAACTAGTTTTGTATAACTAGTGAATGGTCCCTGTATTTTTCTTGACTAGACTTAAAGCCTATCTCTAATTCTAAACTTGGCCATTGAGTATGAATCAAAAAATCCACAAAATGGAGCCTGGGACAGATGGAAGATGGAGGGAGGACTCATTGCAGCCCGGCCTGGAAGCAACCATGCAACTTACCCAGGCCCAGTTGCTTGTTCCTGTTCATCAGGAGGCACACCAGGAATGTCAGTGTGATGTAGTGGTT
>NW_015288599.1:0-313 GCF_001447785.1 Gekko japonicus | reverse complement strand
GTCCCTAGTCCTCCCAGTACTCATAGTCCTGTTTCCAGCTGTAGTTCTCCCTCAAACCTCTAGTTTCACTAATCCCTCTTTTTTTTCTCCCCTTAGGAAAAGGCAACTGCTGTTATTTCTGTATCAGAGTGTTGGAAGACATCCCTCAGAGATTCCATTACACCTTATGAGCACCAGAACCACAGAATGCAAGAATCACTGTAATCACATTGTGATGTGAATGCATATACTTTGGATATACACAGGTCTACTGGTCTTACTGCACATCAGATGGAGGTAGGGTTCCCATTCCCCCGACGGGGGTGGGGTTTAC
>NW_015288598.1:0-313 GCF_001447785.1 Gekko japonicus | reverse complement strand
GGATTTAACAAGGAGTTACACCAGTTTATGAAGGATAGGTCTATCATTCACAATGAACCATGATAGCAGAACAGGACTGCCAGGTTCAGAAACAGAATTTCTTCAATTGTCTGAATAAAGAAACAAATACATAGTCTTAGTGGAATCTTAGGCAAAGCCAGGCAGGTTTCCTTCTTCTGTGAAGTGAATATATCTACCCTTCCCTTTTAAAAAATAAAAGTAATGTGGGTATGCTGACAACAAATAGTAGCAGTGAGGGGTTTCCTGGACAGGGGTGTGTGATGAACTGTCAAGGGTTAATGCCTAACAGAGT
>NW_015288597.1:0-313 GCF_001447785.1 Gekko japonicus | reverse complement strand
CAATATGTCATACTTGATTGATATTGAATTCCATAACACAGGAATTGTCTACTGTTGCCAGAGACTTAATAGAGCTTCAGGGGGCTGGTGTGTCTGGGGGCCTGGAAGCCAAAAGGGAAAGCTGATGAGCTGCCTGTCCAGGTATTGATAGAACTAATCAGCCAGATAACTCAAGTTTTTAAAAATTCTTGAGGCTTTAGTAAAGGAAGCTCCACAATACTGCATTCTGCTCTTATAGAATTGTTCTTTCCTATATGGGGCTTTTCTTGATGTTTAACATAAATGTACTTATGTGCAGGGAGGTTTGTTTTTT
>NW_015288596.1:0-313 GCF_001447785.1 Gekko japonicus | reverse complement strand
GGGGGGGGGAATGCAAAGCAATCCATTTCCCTTGCTGATAGATCCATAAATCTCAGCTTTCTGTCAATACGGCTAATGATTTGTGACATTATGGATTAAAAAAAGAGAAAAGATTGCTAAATCTGGTTACAATTTATGTTGCGGGAAATGACATCAACAAAGCCATAAAATTAGGGGTAAAAATAATGAGATCGGCCCGAGTCAGGCCTGAGACGGCATCCCAAACTTTGCCCCAGGGATGTGCCTCCATTTTGTAGAGTCAGTTCCCACCAAGCATTCTGGTCGGGACCACTGTGGCATGCAAGGAGTCAGG
>NW_015288595.1:0-313 GCF_001447785.1 Gekko japonicus | reverse complement strand
TATCACATCCCATTGCTAAAAAGAACAACAATTGATCATCTGCCCAAATCACTGTCAGTTTCTGCCATAACATTTGATGACAGTGCGGTCTGCTCTTTGGTAGTGCGGTCTGCCCAGTGGTAGACAGCGACAGCGGGATGGTGAAGCAGAGTCGGTGGGCAGTGTAAATGACTGGCATGTTATCCAACCAAACAAGTTAGCGGTTGTCCCTGCCCAAGTGGATTGTGGTTTATCAGTTACTGAAATGTGTCAGAAAGGGTTTTCTGGGTCCGTCTAAGCCAGGAGTGGCCAAACTGTGGCTCGGAGCCACATG
>NW_015288594.1:0-313 GCF_001447785.1 Gekko japonicus | reverse complement strand
AGAGTACTAAACTCAGCAGGATCTTTGGAAGAACAATAGCGAGAAATAACCTCGGTCTCACACATGGAGAGGATCCTATCAAAACTGACAAACAGTACCATTAATGTTTAACTGATCAGATCCTTTTCTTCCAAGGCGGTAACAATATCCCTGAAAATGTAATCCTAAAGCTATGAATACTTTCAGCAGATTGGGTTTACCATTTTTCACATTTACTGAGCAAATAACTTAATATTTATTCACTGATGTTCTTTATAGTTCGCCTTTCTCACAGTGCCTCAAGTTGGATTACAAATAGTGAGTCAGTACAATC
>NW_015288593.1:0-313 GCF_001447785.1 Gekko japonicus | reverse complement strand
TGTGTACTACTGAGTACAGCAAGCAGTTTTCTGGCACTAGTCAATATAAAGTACCATTTCCCAGGAAAAGCAACCAGAGTGTCCCCGAATTAACTGACATTTCAAAGGCACTATTACAATCTATGAAGAGATTGGCCCACCTCCCCCAAATCAAGCTAGGCTTTTGTGACAAACTCTAGGCAATTTGAGTACAGCTTCACATATGAAAGCATAATATGGGAACAATACAGAGATTCTAGCATAACTTCTGCATACAGAGTTACACCTCTCAGAAATACATAAGCTTTTTTTTGGTGTAGTGGTTAAGTGCGCG
>NW_015288592.1:0-313 GCF_001447785.1 Gekko japonicus | reverse complement strand
GAATCCCATGTGTTAATCACTCTTTGGGCCCTTAATAGTGTTTGGCAGCAAGCATAGTGTGCTTATTCAGTCATGTGACTTGCTTCCCTGGAAGTCATTCTGTTACTTCATCTGGCTTGCCTAGGCATGAGGTGCTAAATTTTTAGCATTTGTCGTAACCAGCTCACATTTTACAAGTTGACTTTGGTGATGGACATATCAGATACATCTAGCAGAAGAACACAAAGTTTTCAGTCGCTGGTTAGCGAGCAGTGAAGCAGAGAAGCTTCAAACCCCTGGAAACTTTTAGGCAACTGGCTTTCAGTCTGAGACA
>NW_015288591.1:0-313 GCF_001447785.1 Gekko japonicus | reverse complement strand
TGATGCCTCCTTCATGCCCTATGTTTTAATTGCTGTCTTTATGTTTTTGTTTGGATATTTTTGTTTGGTTTTAATTGTTTTATTATGCATTTTTTGTTTAGAGTTGATAGTTCTTAAGACTTGTTTTTATTATGTATGTTTTTAGCCTGTTAGCCATGTTGGTGGTCCTGATGAGGGCAGAAAGTGGAGATATAAATTTTGATAAATTAATAAATGAATAATCCCAGGTGAAGTGTACCCAGAAAGGTCACCTTTAGAGGGATTTCCCAATACACAAAGGGATTAGACAAGGAAGCTTGTTGACACCTATGTT
>NW_015288590.1:0-313 GCF_001447785.1 Gekko japonicus | reverse complement strand
TCAGGCTAGCCTGGGCTATCAAGGTCGGAAGAAAACACCCTTTTCTGGATAGGCTGGGTGTAAAACATCAGCCCTTATGTTAGGGTTGCCATCTTGGAGACTTTGAGGGCAGGAACATTTAAGGGTCAGAGACTGCAGGAAATGGTGTCACATGATGCTCTAGGAACTCATCTCGTCTCTGTGGTTTTTAACTGCTGAGATTGGGGGAATTCCTAGAGCATTTCATAATGACATGATGTCACAACATCTCGCAACTCCCTCACCCCTTTGCTCTTGCCATTCCACTGGTAAATCTACCTTATGATAAAGTTTA
>NW_015288589.1:0-313 GCF_001447785.1 Gekko japonicus | reverse complement strand
ATACATTCATAGAGACCCTAAACCCTCAAACGGGTGGAGGAAACATTCCTATGGGATTCAAGTAGTCTTTCCCTCCAGTTGGCTGAGTTCTGCCTTTGGTTACTCAAGGGTTCCAGTTTCATATAGTGTTTTTTTTCCCCTTTTAATGTCATAGATACCAACAGATGCCTAATATGCTCTAAAGAATTACTCAGCTGGGACTCTCCTCTTGGGTGAGTTCACACTATGGCCTGATCCTCTGATGAGTTGTGCAACCTGTAACACGATCGCTCTTCTCTTGAATTAATTGGAAGGGAAACTAATTCTGTGCAGC
>NW_015288588.1:0-313 GCF_001447785.1 Gekko japonicus | reverse complement strand
TGATTCTGTAGGATTGAATATGTGCTTAGTGCAGCAGAAATCTCTACAAGGAAAATCCGCCTTTTGAAATAGACCCCCATTTGGGTATAACCTTGTGATGGGGGGAAATCCTTTCCCATTAAGCATCTCTGCCCCCATTGTTACCAGGTATGTTGTTCGAGTAACTATGGTGACCAGAAGAGGGTCCTTATACATTATGTAGAACTCGAATTTTGTCAGGTGCCTTGTTTCTGTGTGATATGGCAACCTGGACCATCTGTCCCCATTGCCAGGTACAGCTCAGTTTGCCAACTCTAGCTTGGGGAATTCCTGG
>NW_015288587.1:0-313 GCF_001447785.1 Gekko japonicus | reverse complement strand
GTGTTCTTAAAATGAATCGAGGAATTGCACACACCCTCCAACCAGCCCCCGCAGCCAAGCCCCCTCCAGGGTTACCAGAGGCTGCCTTTCCTCTGGACTGCACTCATGTGGCCAGGAGGGGGAGCACTGGCGTTTCCACATCACCAACTGGGACTTTGCAGAAGGCCCCAGAGAGGGTGTTGAGCGGCTGCAAACCCAGCAGCTTACCGAAATGGATGTTAGCCGGCAGATTAGCCCTGACCTTTCACTGTGACTCCTTCTCAAGGCAAAGAATAAAACTTGTTCTTCTCTGTCCTGATGGGGACAGAAACCC
>NW_015288586.1:0-313 GCF_001447785.1 Gekko japonicus | reverse complement strand
AAAATTACCTGATGTCAGAAACACAATCCGAGTTTCTGCACGAGTCAATGCAGATTGCTTCCTTCCAACCAGGAGGCCTACCTGCAGCAATTGATTCGTGCAGGGATCCAGCAGACAGTCTTCTCTAGGGGCTGCTGCTGTGGAATTGCTCCAGTCACACTGTGCAGAAGAAGGGTAGACTCTCCCCGGAGGTGATACAGAAGGCTAGAAGACTAAATCATGCAGAGCAGCCTCCCATGGACTGTTACTTTGGGCTCACACAGGACGTTTTCCCTTTCCTATGCAAGACACAGTGATAGGGAAATGCTGCCCT
>NW_015288585.1:0-313 GCF_001447785.1 Gekko japonicus | reverse complement strand
TATGTTACCAATGGGCATGAATGAATTGATAAAACACTGTAAAAAAAACCTTGCTATGATCATGTATGTGGTTGCGTCTGGATTCTTTTTATTTGATGTTTTACTGATGCATACATGAGCTTCTGTACATTGGCAAAATGCCACACAGAAGGAACATTGCTAAACTGTAAATACAATCACATCAAGAATGGGTTTTTTTGGTGGCATTTTATTGATGCAGATGTGCATGTATGTACTCTAGGAATACAGGGAAATAATGCATGTGGATTAAAGGACCTGGAGGTTCTAGCACACCAATCACGCACAGTGTTCC
>NW_015288584.1:0-313 GCF_001447785.1 Gekko japonicus | reverse complement strand
AACTGGCTCTTCCCCTTCTCCTGCTGCGAGTGTTTTCTTCAACTGCCCTCCAATAAAACACCAGAGTAAAGACCCTTATTCTGGTACATCTAAAGGAGTTAGTTATTTCCTGAGGGTAAGTTCATTTGTGCCAAAATCTCTGTGCAGGGGAGCAGGCAAGACCGATTTGCCCTGGGTCCCCCTTGTGATTCCTGGCAATCCTGTCCATGTCACTCAAGAGCTGGTATCAATGCTCTTTCCAGTAGCCACGCATGGTGTTTCCATGTGTTTTACACCTGAGACGTTCTGAGCCATGCCCTGAACATGAGGAATG
>NW_015288583.1:0-313 GCF_001447785.1 Gekko japonicus | reverse complement strand
ACTAATAAGTTCCATTCCTAACTGTGACCAGGTCTGTACTACTAGCACTCCTGACTCTACCTGCCTTTTTTAATCTCTGTAGAGCTAAAATAACAGCTTTATTTCTTAGTGATGGATATTTCATTCAGAACAATGAAATGATAGGTGAGGGTTAGGTATTCCTTCCCCAATCAAATTAACAGCCCAAACTGATACTTTTGATGCCAAACTTAGTGGTCTACTGATCGGTGTGTGCAATGCAGCCATGTTCCAGGGTTTCATCTGAGATTGGGAGGAGCGTGGCAGGATTGGGCCGGCTACATGCTTCAAATAT
>NW_015288582.1:0-313 GCF_001447785.1 Gekko japonicus | reverse complement strand
GAAAGGGCACTGTGGCATCTGTGAGCATGGGAAGAGAGAGGCCACATCAGCAGGTGGGGACAGGATGCACAAACACATCGTCTTGGTGGACACTCTGCCCAGGGCCCTCCAAAAACTGGAACCGGCCCTGCCCGCGAGGTCATTACAGCCCTGTCAGAGCACCTGCATACCTTTGGATCCATCCTGAGGAAGCTGTGTGGGCCTCGGCTGCTGAATGTTGACCTCTTTATCGTCCTACTGTGGTGAAAGTGGTAATAGTCTTCCAAGGTTCCAATCTGTAACAACAAACATGTGGAAAAGAGTCAGGAGGGCA
>NW_015288581.1:0-313 GCF_001447785.1 Gekko japonicus | reverse complement strand
CTGTTACAAACCCAGTGGCATGCGATTGGGTCTTGAGTTGGACAGCAGAGCAAGGATGTGTGACTTCAACTTGTGATGAATGACTCAGTAAGAATTAGTGAAGTATCCTGAACATCAGTGTGGTTGTTGTGAATTAATCCTAAAAGAAACAAAAGGAGGCCATTGTTTTCTTTTTTGCCTCCCAATCCTCAGCAAGAGAATTTCGCAAGTACAGCATGAAATATATTCTTGGACACCATGACCATGAACTAAGATGCCACAGTGTCGTCTGTGACACCCAAATTGGATTTGTCTCTCACAACCAAATGTTGTA
>NW_015288580.1:0-313 GCF_001447785.1 Gekko japonicus | reverse complement strand
TTAGTGTCTTCATGGGGCAGGCCTTATACAATAATTAATTTACAGAACTGGCTTCTAAAAGATGTGGTGATAGCTGCTTGGGATAGCATCTTGTTTAGATCAATGGTCTTCAATCCATGGGTCAGAACCCTCAGGTAGGTCACAAAGCCATACCTGCTGGATCAACCCTACAGAACCACTACTATGGGGGGGCAGGCTTTTGATAGGACCTGCTTCTTGTGTGCATGCATAATTAGTAGGAGCACCATGAAGCAATTCACTCAGTGGTAGAGAGAATCATTTCACACCTGGCCACATTGAACCCCATTTGCCA
>NW_015288579.1:0-313 GCF_001447785.1 Gekko japonicus | reverse complement strand
ACCATGACACAAGGCAATACTCTATGAGGTCTCATCTATCTTCTCAGGCCTTGCATCAATTGATTATAAAACTCCTGTTTTGGTCCTATGTCGACTAATTTATTGTCTTATTGAGCATTATGTACATTTATTGCTTGACCACTGTAGAAGGCCGCTACGGAATTCTGAACAGATAGAATCTGAGGCTACAACTGGGGACATGTGGGTGCCAGAGCTATGCTAGTTATGAACTTGGGACAGGCCACACTGGTCAATAATACAACATACATTTTCCTCACAGATGTCCAAAATTCAGCCCCTGATCTCATGGAAC
>NW_015288578.1:0-313 GCF_001447785.1 Gekko japonicus | reverse complement strand
GTCCACACTCCTAACCACTACACCAACTGGCCTCCCAGTTCCTCCTGAAGATCTCCAAGGAGGGGGACTCCCCTCCCCTCTCCAGAGAGCCCCTTCCACAGAGCCTGAGGCATGATGGGAAAGGCCCGGGCTCTGGTTGATGCCACACGGGCCATCCTGAGAGGTGGGATAATCAACGGCTGCCATAAGACTGAGCTGGCAGACAGGCACAGACAGGAGACAGCCCTTCATATCTGAGGGACCTGAGTCATGAAGGGCTTTAAAGAACATACCCAACACCTTGGATTGAACCTGGAAACAGACTGGCAGCCAA
>NW_015288577.1:0-313 GCF_001447785.1 Gekko japonicus | reverse complement strand
ATGGAAAATTTGTTCACTTACCATGAATTTCTTTTCCCCATGGTCCTAGGGTGGGGCACTCTTGACCAATGAAAAGAACTTCCTCCTTTTTTCTGATAGAAGGGGCTTCTTGCTCAATTTCCAGACTGGTCCCAAAGAGAACCAACTCCCAAAAGGATACTGGAGAGAGAGAAAATTCCAACTATGAAACAGCCACTAATAGCCAGAAAGACTAACATCAGTGGGACAGGAAAATTACAGAAAAATCCTACCAGGTGATAATTACCAGGCTGAAACCTTTTATCAGACAAAACCAAGGAAAACATCTCCAGGT
>NW_015288576.1:0-313 GCF_001447785.1 Gekko japonicus | reverse complement strand
ATATAGCTTCAGTCCTCAGAATGTCTTTATTTGGCCCTGTAGGACAGTATCCCCAAGGCTGTTAGGATGAAGTGTGTGGGGTTAGCAGCGGCCTGGATTTCTGTCCCATCTCCCCCACAACACATTAACTTTCTCTGAGAGCGGCTTCATGCATTGGGAGTGGCAAAACAAGATCCATGAGTGAGTTGGGTTTGCATTCAGGTGAGCAAGAAGGAAGTTGTGTGCGTATCTTCCCATGGTGGAAGATGCAAATACCATTTTAAGAAAAGGATAGCTGAGGAAAACTGATTTGTCTAGACTCATTCTTATGAAG
>NW_015288575.1:0-313 GCF_001447785.1 Gekko japonicus | reverse complement strand
ACACTTGGGGGGCTCCCCAGGTGTACAGAAAAAAAATCTGAAATATTTTTAAAAATACATGCACTTGCACAGAGAATGCATTTACCTCCAGCAAGCAATGGTGGTGGAGCTGGAGAGCCTCACTGGTCCCAGCAGCATTGGCCACACAGCCCAGGATCCCATTGAGCCCAGCTGAACGCAGAAGGAGCAGCCCCAGCCCAGTCTGATGGCGGAGGTCAGCAGCCACAGCAGAGGAGCCCAGCCACAGCACCCAAGGAGGCAGGCAGCTGCATCTGTCCCAGCTGTGGTGGCAGAGGAGGCCAGCAGCTCTGCT
>NW_015288574.1:0-313 GCF_001447785.1 Gekko japonicus | reverse complement strand
AATGGCCAATCAGAAGCTTAGCTGGGTAGAAAACCCACACGGCCCCATTTACACTTGGTGGGCACCAAGGAAGGTGCTGGCGGGCACTATGGGGCAACGTGACGGCCCCCCTTGCTCTAAGCGGTTCTAGAGATAGAGAGGAGAGGAGTTAATCATGGAGTGAGAGGCTCTGTAAAGAACCCAACTGTTGAACTGAACGTGTGTTCGTGTGTTCATGAGATGGACCGTGAAGATTTCTGCTTCTTTCCACTGGAACCCTGCAGGTGACCATAAAGCATCAGAAAGATCTCTACATGTTGTTGTTGTTCAGTCG
>NW_015288573.1:0-313 GCF_001447785.1 Gekko japonicus | reverse complement strand
ACTGGACACCTCCCTCCAATCTGATGAAAGTTTCAATACAGGTAGGATTCTAAGCACAGGGCAAAGCCTTAATGGAAAAAGTGGATATTCTGGATGGCAGTCCCACCTACCAAAACTTCCTAGCACCCATCTTGCACGTCATACATTATGCAGACAGCTCCATTGATCATGATGCCTCCAAAGGCATCCATGGTAGCACTCTTTCAGCAAGCTCTAGTGGCTGTATGTGAGCACCAGTTAGTACTACACCATTTCTCTGTTTCTCTCATCTCCTATTTGTAATGAGATTTTATTGCATCTAGTTTTCATTAGA
>NW_015288572.1:0-314 GCF_001447785.1 Gekko japonicus | reverse complement strand
AGTTGGAAGGGACCTTGCAGGTCATCTTAGTCCAACCCCCTGCATTTTACAGTGCTGGTTTCAGTACCCTTAGGAGGGAGTCACTCTATTTGGGATTGCACTAGGAAGGGAATCTGAGTTCTCCATAAACAGTAATGGAATCGATGACTTCCCAGGAAACATCTGAGGGCTGTGCTGGACAGCCCAGCTTAGGACTTCAACTCACATGTACTATGGGGAGAAGTCCCAGCCCAGTAGAATGACAGACACGTTTGCTTGCAAAAGCTACTGGGTTCGGTCCCAGTTGAAAGGACCTAGCTTGACAGGGCTGAGAA
>NW_015288571.1:0-313 GCF_001447785.1 Gekko japonicus | reverse complement strand
CCTGCCCAAAAATAGCCCTGTGTATAAGCAATCAAATGTGCCTCCCCCCAAAAAAGGTCAAATTTGGATTTTGCTCTTACATTGTTTTAGTTGGATTTTTCAGGAAAACATTTTAATTAACATTTTAATTTCAATTAAATTAAATTAAATTAAAATTTTAATTAAAATTGGTTTCAGTGGAATGGGATTTTCAGGGAGTACCCATCTCACCCAGACTTTAAGTAGATAGAAGCCTTTCATCTCTTTGTCTCCCTTCTTCCAGTATGCAGAGCAGACAGGCTGCCCAGCCCAGAGAAGGAAATTCTGAGGTTTT
>NW_015288570.1:0-313 GCF_001447785.1 Gekko japonicus | reverse complement strand
TGGTAGATTAATGAGGACCCCTTTTTCAGAGCGTTTGTGTAATTGTTCTTTGGGGAAGGCTGGTACGTTGGTGCATATATCATTGGAATGCCTCCTGTACACAACCCCTAGGAATCGATTTTTAAAGTATTATTTGGGCAGTATTTCCTTTCTACCTCAATGCAAGATAATCTCACTCCTTTTATCTGAGAGATATCCTAATATTACCCTCACTGTGGCTAAATGTTTTTATTATTTGGGTATAAAATCTCAAAGATGATGTTTATCAGAGGAGGGTACATGATTGCTCAAGATATTTGATCAAAAGAGCTTT
>NW_015288569.1:0-313 GCF_001447785.1 Gekko japonicus | reverse complement strand
TAGCAAAGGAGGCAAAAAAACATCAATGGCTGGTCCATCATGAGCCCCACTTGCGAAATAAGAAACGAGAGCTTCGAAAACCAGATTTAGTCTTCTGTAAGGGTGACCTAGCGTTAGTGGTGGACGTAACTGTGCGGTTCGAACACCATAGGCACTCGTTAGAACAAGCAGCGATGGAGAAAGTTGCCTACTATAAAGAATTGGAAGATCAGGTTATGAAAATGATGGGAGTAACTCAGGTACTATTCTTTGGATTTCCTATTGGAGCCAGAGGAAAATGGTACGCACACAATGATCATCTGTTCAGGATTCT
>NW_015288568.1:0-313 GCF_001447785.1 Gekko japonicus | reverse complement strand
ACTAGAGACTTACACTTTGGAGAGAGCACTAGAGACTTACACTGTTTTGTGGCATTTACTTTATATGCCTAAGGTTGAGCACAGGTGAAGGCAAAGAGGTGATCTTACAGGAAATCTCCAGTGAAAATCCATGCATCTGCAGGGTTCGTCATGGAGTTCACAGCAGTGTCTGTCTGCCTTTCTCTGTTTCTTCCAGCATCTTTCTCTTCATGCAGACATTCACCTGGTCACTCCCATCAGCTGTGGAGGGTGGTCTCTTCTAATTCCTGATGGCTGCTTGGAAAGGGCCATATACCAACAATTATGGCCCATC
>NW_015288567.1:0-313 GCF_001447785.1 Gekko japonicus | reverse complement strand
TCTTCTTCATCTTCTTCTTGTTTTTTATAAGTTTATTGAAGGAAATTTGAACAGCATAAACATTAAATTCAAACTTTTGTCGTAGAAGAATACATCAAAGTTTAAAGCAAGATTATTGTAACTCAGAATAACATGCAACTATGATCATACAGCTATTAGTGTCTATTGCTAATGTCCTGTATAAATGTACTGAGTACTCAGTATGTAAATTAAAAACAAAGCTATTCGATATAGTTTGGGTTGGAAGGTAAAATATCGTTTTCCACCATATATTGAATCAGAGGAAACCAACTTCTTCTTCTTCTTCTTCTTC
>NW_015288566.1:0-313 GCF_001447785.1 Gekko japonicus | reverse complement strand
AGGCTATATGATTAAATAAATGTGATTATGCTTTGAAGGTATGAATATGATGTCACTATGGTTGAGGTAGAAACGTAATGAAGCCAATTAGTGAAAGCTGTAGTTGATGGAAATTGGAATCTCCTTTCTCCAAGACGTTGAAAATGAGTAGGTTGAGTTATAAGCACAGATGAAATTTAAAGGTGCTGAAAATATAAATTTGGTTTCCTTGGCTGCTGAAAAAGCTGATTATTTATTTAATATTAATTCTTTCTTTTTATTGGTCAAAGGTTGTATGATGAAATTATAGAATGAAATGTAAAGATAGTAAGTT
>NW_015288565.1:0-313 GCF_001447785.1 Gekko japonicus | reverse complement strand
TGGGAGTAAGCCCCATTGAATAAAATTGGGTCTTGCTTCTGAGTAGACCTTCTTAGGATTTCTTCCCCACGCGTGCTTAATTTCAGCAAGGTTGATGGAACACATACACTACAACCACATCCTGGGACTTTGAGCTATGCTGCTCAGCTGCTTAGTTCTGCTTTACATTGGGTTTGCAGTCGGGATGATTCCTTTCTATTTCTGTCAGCAGTTTCGGTGTTCTCCCATTCACTGTTGGTTTTGTACGTTACATTTATTTATTTATTTGCCTTATTCATAGCCGACTTTCTCACTGGGACTCAAGATGGATTAT
>NW_015288564.1:0-313 GCF_001447785.1 Gekko japonicus | reverse complement strand
CTCCACCCCCAAAGTCTCCAAGTGTTTCCCTACCCTGAGTCGGGTACCCTTGTTGTTTGTTATAGGGTTGTATTGCATAGGGTTATATGGCTAATTTAGTCTTACCTGTACTGGACTGTTGGGTTTTACTCTTTCAGTTGTATGCTCTCATCCTTTTCCCCTTCCCAGAAGGCCAGAGGAGAAACCTGACAGTTTTATTTTAATCTTCACAGTTCCTGAGACAGAATACTTATAGAAGGCCTTAAGATCAGGGGCTGGACGGATTCCCCTTTTAATCTCCAGCCTGTTGAAGAGTTCTGGAGATCTCAAAAGC
>NW_015288563.1:0-313 GCF_001447785.1 Gekko japonicus | reverse complement strand
ATAAATATATTTAATTCCAACAAAGCACATCCAGGAACAGCTCATGTATCTGAAAAACCATAACATCTGAATTGATCCTTATATAGTTTTGCTGTGGAAACACACTGCATAAAATATTAAGCAACTATCAATGAAGTCTGCATCAAGCATTACGGCTTCCTTTAAAAGTACTATTTCAGAGTACAGCAAATGGAGTCTCACCTCTTGTGTGCTTGGTTTTCTTATTTTAGAATACATGTAACTTCCCCTTTCAGATTCCCTCACAGAAAAGGATTCATTTGCTTTTCCATTTACAAGCAGACTCATATTGCTG
>NW_015288562.1:0-313 GCF_001447785.1 Gekko japonicus | reverse complement strand
CCATGGGAGAGTGGGGATTTAAACCTGGGCTGCCCAGATCTTGTCCAACACTCTAACCACTACACATACCACATGCCTTTCCTGGTTTTACTGCACTATTTGCTAATTTCTGTAATCCAGTTTTTTGAATTTCTGCTTCATGTTATATTTCCTGTTGCATTTTTTCTAACTTGTAATCCAATTTTATTACAATGCTTATTATATGTCTTGAACTGATTCTATTGCATTGATTTTGTAATCTGCCCTGAGTCTTAGTAGGAGAGGTGAACTATAAGTCTAGTAAGTGAATAAATCCACTGATTCCCACTCTCAA
>NW_015288561.1:0-313 GCF_001447785.1 Gekko japonicus | reverse complement strand
TGAGAACATGCAACTCATGTCTGACTGTGTACTCTGTAATATGTGAGAGTGACTGCTGTTTTTTTTCCGGTTTCCTGTTTCACTCAACTGATACCATAACCATTTTCACTTGGTCTGGCTTTTTCATGGCAAGGAGGGAACTAAAATTTGGTGCCTGCCATCTGCCACAATCTTCCCTCAGAGGCTCTACTTGGTGCCATTTTGCACAATATGGATGAGCCCTTCACCCCCGGCAAGACCATACAGGGATCATACAATAGACTTTGGTATGCTGGTAACACCTGGATATGACTACAGAATCCTCACTGTTTTA
>NW_015288560.1:0-313 GCF_001447785.1 Gekko japonicus | reverse complement strand
CTAGTAAGGTTTTAGGGTTTCTGTCACATCCTCATAAGTTTTCTTTTGTTATACCAAGCATTGGCAGGGGGATGCACAGGCCCAGGAGATTTGTATCTTTAAAAAAATTAACATCCATGCCGTGGCAGATGGCCTGAAGCAAGGTGAGGGAAAGAATCGGCCTGTGTGTCTTCATCTGACAGTATCTCATCCTCATTCCGCACAACAATAGGGTGATCGGGAGGGGGGCGGGGATGCATTTTCTGTGCAAAAAGCAGCCTGAGGATCTGGCGACTAAGAGATGTGTATTGCAGCCAAGATTGTGCAGAATAGT
>NW_015288559.1:0-313 GCF_001447785.1 Gekko japonicus | reverse complement strand
TTTATTGGCATGATTTGTTTTTATTGACCCTGGTTTTACTGTTTTTATTGACCCTGGTTTTACTGTATGCTTGCTTTTGTTCAATTGATTTAGAGGTGAGCTGCGTCCAGTTGGTCAGCATTTAGATTTCCTAAACAAATAAATATACCAAGGAAAAGTTGCTTAGTCTCTAGTCTCCCAGAAGAAGCCTCTGATTTGGGTGTCCTTTTTTTGTAATCAGAATTAGCATTTTATCTAACACTGCTGAGTGTTGTTGTTATCATAGATTTCTTTTTTCTTTTTAATTTTTTTATTTTCCAAAAACTACAAGAAA
>NW_015288558.1:0-313 GCF_001447785.1 Gekko japonicus | reverse complement strand
TTCATTCATTCATTCATTCATTCAATGTCATGCCTGTAGCATTCATTTCTTAAGAAGGGGGATGAGGAGAAAATATGGTTGTCTCATATGAAGTCACTTTCATGTAAACCTGTTTTTTCTTCCATATGCATTTGCTATTGACACAGCAGCTAACTGATGGCCTTAGACCCTGTGATACATAGGCAAAGTTCCTGCTTCTTTCTGGAAAACACCAATCCATTTTAATCCTGTTTGTTGTGTGAGGAATGCAGCTCAGGATCTCTGGAAGGACTGGAGGAGCCAGATGGGAGTGGAGAGCAAGTGAGAAAAAGCC
>NW_015288557.1:0-313 GCF_001447785.1 Gekko japonicus | reverse complement strand
CAAGATTTTGGGAGGTATAAGCTTTCAAGTGCCAAACCTCCCTTTGTCAGATACAATATAGTACACAATACAATATAGTACAAAATACAATACTATATTTATACAATACAGTATGAAATACAATATAGCCCCCTGACAGTGGCAAACATACCCCCAAAGTAAAGGATAGGGCTGCTGTGCCCCCAGTGAGGGTGGGGGATCCCCCAGCACCAGGTCCAGTTGCCCACCACCACTCCAAGGGGCAGTAGGAGAGAAATCGAGGTGAAAAAAGCTGTCTTGTGCTTGCTCCAGCATATTGGGATAGAAGGGAAAA
>NW_015288556.1:0-313 GCF_001447785.1 Gekko japonicus | reverse complement strand
CCCCTCCCCTCATAACGTTCTGTAAACAGATTAATAACAAAGGTAACAATATGACTAAAACTTAAGCAACATAAGTCGAATGCAAAACTTGAAAGCACCGCATATTATGACCCTCCATCACAATGGTCACTTTCCCTCCATTGATGCTTCATGGTGATTTTGTCTTTCTGGGCTTAACGAGGAGGCAGGGGAAAATTGCAGTTTCCACTTTTGCAAGATATGATCAGCCTCATATCCCAGGTCTAGGTGCAGGGCATTTAGTACATCAATCGCTGAGTTCTCATCCAAGATCTCGTATTTTGTACCATGAAGA
>NW_015288555.1:0-313 GCF_001447785.1 Gekko japonicus | reverse complement strand
TTACTCTTCCCTTCCCTTTCTACCCCTGGAAGGTGTGCATTGAGCAGGGCCTTAAGTAATTCTTTCAGTAAAACCTAATCTAACTTATACTTTGGTGCCATGTACCTTCATTTTGGGTTGGGGGTGCAATCTTCCTTTCTATTTGTGGTCAGGTGCAGCCAGTTTCTGTGTGTAATGACCCCTGCTACCATGGATACAGCAAGAAAAAGAAGGAGGGAACAAAATTTTGCTGCTATGAATGTGTTTCCTGTCCAGAAGGGATGATCTCCAAGCAGAAGGGTAGGAAATCCATGTACAAGGATACAAACTTTTT
>NW_015288554.1:0-313 GCF_001447785.1 Gekko japonicus | reverse complement strand
TATGGAGCCAAAATGGCCCAGAACAATGACCACAAGTCCTGGCTACTTTGTTTAGGTGAAGGGCACAACACGACTTCGTGTCCAGTCTGCTGCTGCCTCACCCCAAAAGTGAAAGAGGGTAGAGCAGCTAGGCTTAAAGCTGCCCTGTGGGAGAAGGCTTTGGGTGCCCCAGAACCCCAAGCAGAAAAATGGGTGTAATCCAATAAAAGACCAAGGGCTACTTCGGTAGCATCGGCACTGACTCCATCAACCTTGGTACCAAACATACTGCTGGCTCTCACCCACTCAGCATTGGAACCCCCTTCAAAGAAGT
>NW_015288553.1:0-313 GCF_001447785.1 Gekko japonicus | reverse complement strand
AAATTTGCATTTTTCAATAAAAACGTGTCCGTAATAGTTGTTTATGTCATGTGGCTCTTAAGCATTTATTCTATGTGGCTCTTATGTTAAGCAAGTTTGGCCACCCCTGGTTTAGAAAAAACAACTGAGGGAGAAGAGAGACATGAAGTTTTTCAACCCATCAGGTTGGAGTTTCCCAGCTTATAGCCAGATGGCAGAAACCCAGGAACTAAGTTCCAAAGTGCTGCAGGCCCCTCATTTGGGTTGGGACCATAGTGCAGGGGGAGGAGGGGCTTCAGCCTTTACTCCACATCATTTTCCTGCTCCATAATGG
>NW_015288552.1:0-313 GCF_001447785.1 Gekko japonicus | reverse complement strand
CTCTTCCTCACCCTGGCGTGGGGCCCTCCGGCCTCCTCCCGGGCGGCCAGCGCCTCGAGCAGGTCCCCGCGGAGCTCCACGAGGAAGCGGAGGCCGCCCTCCTGCCTGCCCAGGTGCTGGAAGAGGCCCCGGTAGCGCGGCGTCAGGGCGTGCCGGAGCCGGTCCTCGGCCTGCAGGAGCCCGCCGGCCGCCTCGTCCTTCTCGCCCCCGGCCCGCTCCTGCTCCTGCAAGCGCACCACCCTGGCGCTCAGCTCGGCCACCCGCCCGTGCTCGACGCCGAAGTCCCGGGCCAGGCGGCTGAGCAGCTGCGCCC
>NW_015288551.1:0-313 GCF_001447785.1 Gekko japonicus | reverse complement strand
GTGCGTTGCTCTGTTTACACCTGAGGAAGCATCTGACAAATGTTAGTTCTGGCTCAAAAAGCTTATATCACAATATTTCTGTGATCATTTGGGTAAACAAGGTTCTGCCATTCGCAAATTTGTTTTGGAACAGGAAAAGCGTAGAAACAAGAAATGGCTCATCATACAAACTGTTATTTTGCTCATGGGATATCAGAAGCGGAGGTGATGTAAGAAGGGGCCCCTCTAACTACATAGGCCACAATCCAACACAGAGTTTCATATGTTTAACTCCTCTGATTTCTTTGGTCCTCGTAAATGGCTTAGAGTTGAG
>NW_015288550.1:0-313 GCF_001447785.1 Gekko japonicus | reverse complement strand
ACAAGTTTCACAACCTTGATCCAAGCTTTTCAGTTTTTATATTTATCTCCCCTAAACCACACCTACCTTTTTCTTTTAAAAGGTCTGTCTTCAAATTTAAGAGTGTTTGGCAAAGTGGGTTTCTTTTATTTGTTCTTTTCCTCTTTCTTTACATGGGATCACTTAACCGTGCAGCAGATACCAATCCTTTCCCCGGATCCCAACAAGTTTGCCAGCGAGTATATGAGAAACAGGAGTCAAGGGTAACAAACACATTTAAGTTTAAATAATTTGAAAGCATGACCCTAGACCTTCCCAGTCTAGTATGACAGAT
>NW_015288549.1:0-313 GCF_001447785.1 Gekko japonicus | reverse complement strand
AGAATAACCCACGAGCTACTATACCACTAGATTTGGGGATGTGGCACTTCCAACAGCAACCACAGAATGGATGGATGATGCATACAGAGTGTGAGCTTATTTCACTGGTATAAACACACAAATAAGGTAGCATAAGTGGAAAATATTACAGGTTTCTACATCGATTACTGGGTATCGAGACAGATAAAAAGACAGAGTTTTCTGTCTTAATTAAAATGACTTTTCCAACTACCATGTGGTATAATTGATACATTGATTACTCTTTTAAGGTAAAAGATGCCATGTGAACAGTGGGACTGGATCAACGGGCTTC
>NW_015288548.1:0-313 GCF_001447785.1 Gekko japonicus | reverse complement strand
GTCTTACCTGGAGGTTGGCAACCCTAGCTTGGGAAGACTCCCATGCTTCTTTCATTCCCCAGACTGTGCAAAATAGAAATATTCACTTTTGTGAAGCGATTGGAACTGGAACAGAATGGAAGAGCCCAGGAAGGCATTGTTAGAAAGAAATGGGATTGTGGTCTATGGCAATGATTATTGCAGATATCAACTTACTTTTACTGGATGCCATTACCTTGCAATCAAATTTCTGTGTTGTTTATTGCTTTAAAAGGTTCATTGTTCACACAGTACTCTAATTCTGCAGTCATAGAATCATAGAATCGCAGAGTTG
>NW_015288547.1:0-313 GCF_001447785.1 Gekko japonicus | reverse complement strand
AAGTGATCCATAAGAACACTTCGTGGAGAGGGGTATAAGGGTGGAGGATGTTTATCTGGCAGATCTACTGGTGGTGGCTTTTGAGGCGTAGAGGGTAAGGACTCTAAGGGTGTTGGTGCTAAAGACAGTTTTGGTGCTGAGGGCACGGGTGGTGCAAGAGGTGGTGGTGGCTTAGGTAAAACCAATTGAGCCCCTTGAAAAGAGGCAGAGGAGCCTTCTGTACTGCATGTAAGAGAAGCCAGCAAAGAAACAGGCGCTATAGCTTCTACTGCGAACCTACACAAATACCAAGAATGTAACACTTCCACTGGAG
>NW_015288546.1:0-313 GCF_001447785.1 Gekko japonicus | reverse complement strand
TTTCTACCAAAAAAGCCCTGGGAAAGGAGGTATGGACAAAGCAGAGGCCAACCAAAGGGAAGCTGAGAAAATGGGACTTGTACACAGATGGATGAAAAATCAGCACGGGGCAAGACTGTGGCATGAGGCAGCAGGGAAACAGGTCAGTTAGCTTATTTGCAATATTTGTACCCAGCGTTTAGGTCCACAAAACGCTAAACAAAAAGAAAGCCACAATAAATTCTGTATCACAAAAAGAAGAACTGATTTAGAAAATTTACATGCTGTCACTCCAGAGGCCTGCCCAAGGCAGCTTCCAACTAAAAATACAAAA
>NW_015288545.1:0-313 GCF_001447785.1 Gekko japonicus | reverse complement strand
TCGAGAAGCACTGTTGGAGGCGTTGAAGATGTATCCTAGGAACCAGTCTCTTTGGAGGGCATATATCCAGGTCCAAAGCAAGTCTCACAATGCAAGCCAAGCACGGCGGTTTTTTGATGGCGTCACAAGGACTACAAAATCTCTGGAGCCCTGGCTGTTTGCAATCCAGGCAGAGCTGATGAGGAAGAAGCTAGTAGAAAGCGTCCAGAGGTAAATAGTGCACCCTGTGATCTGTAACACAACTAGTTGTTTGTCAGGTCCTCCTGGGGGTTCTCGATCTAAGCTCAGTGAGGCAGGGTCCTCCAGGGTGTGA
>NW_015288544.1:0-313 GCF_001447785.1 Gekko japonicus | reverse complement strand
TAGAACAGCAAACACAAGATAAAATAGGCCTTCCTCAGTTACTTCTTAAACAAGAATATTTATCCACGGTATGTCCATGATATCTCCACAGCATAATTAGCCGTGCTGTAGCAGTGTTGTAAGACAGAGCTCAGTGAATAAGCATCCATCATTGTCCGCCACCATGGTAATCTAAGGTTAAAGCCTCAGATTAGGATCTGGGAAACCTATGGGTGACTCCCAGTCCCACAGGCCAGTCATGCACAGTCATTCTAATTCACCTCACTGGGTTGTTATGAGTAGGAATGTGCAATGAAAAAATATTTGGTATTAT
>NW_015288543.1:0-313 GCF_001447785.1 Gekko japonicus | reverse complement strand
TAGGAAGGGTTACATGGAGGAAAATAACAGCATCCTAGCTATTTAGTTCTATTGGGACCTCATTTCCAGCCCACAATTTGGAAACAGTTCCATACCCTCCCCACTGATTCCTGGGTGGCAGAGTGTCAGGTGTGAAAACACTCATGTCTGGATGGACCCAATCCCCCAACACTTGTTCTCCATCCTCCTCAGCCATCTGCAAAGGGTGTATCCAACTATGTTGCCACTGGAGGAAAAATTGGTGGCCAGTGGGAGGAAGAAGGGGCCTCCACCCTCTCAGCAGGAGGCCCTTCCAAGAAAGGCTCCCCACACT
>NW_015288542.1:0-313 GCF_001447785.1 Gekko japonicus | reverse complement strand
CTCATGCTCGCTCGATTTAACGTCCTACTGGGAGATCTGCAAACATTCCCTATCACGAGCAAGGAGACCTGAATCGGTAGCTCGTATTTCACTCTACAGTGATTTTTATGAAAAAGTGCCACGCTTCAGTCAGGAAACTTCTAGAGCCAGCTTTCAGGGATGGGGACGCCTCCCTCTTCCCAGGCACAGTCCAGATTGTGCATGCTGAAGGGGAGGAGCCTTCCCACTCAGTTCTTCCAAAAGAGGAACAGTGCGTTAAGTTAAAGACACCAGTTCCGCCTGGCAGACCGCCAGGGGTCATTTCCTGCAGGAG
>NW_015288541.1:0-313 GCF_001447785.1 Gekko japonicus | reverse complement strand
CCAGTGGGGCAGAAAGCATTCCCCCAAGGCTTTTTCATGGTGGAAAAAAGTGTGGAAGGGAAGGTGAAATCCTTCTCCCCTTATGCTGTAGTCCTGATAACAATTGGTGGCCCTGTCCACCTGATTTTTAAAGGGGAGGAAAAATCCTGGGAGCTCCATTCATAGTACTCTCTGCATTTTATCTACTTGAGTCTAAGTAATTGAATTATTGGGGGGAAACTTTGTAATGATTTGATAAGTCTTAATGTAAGAGAATCCTCCAGGAAGGGGAGCACAAACAATGTATAAAGTTGCCAACTCCAGGTTGGGAAAT
>NW_015288540.1:0-314 GCF_001447785.1 Gekko japonicus | reverse complement strand
TGAATGAATGAATGAATGAATGAATTTCTATTTCCAAAGAGCTACAGTACTGGGAATGAGCTGCAAGAAAGCTTGACCAGTGGCTTTTTGCATCACTAAGATATCCATAGCACTCCTATTGCTTTCCCTTGGCTTACTGATAACCACTATAATTAACATCCCTCAATCTACAAAACATCTCATCAGCTAGGAAAAAACACTGCAGTAATCAGAGTAACATGTCATCTTCTGATCTGATTCTTCCTACAGACTTGAGGGAGCAGTATTCTGAGTGATACACATAATACTGGTGAAAGTCACCATTCTTCAAGACA
>NW_015288539.1:0-313 GCF_001447785.1 Gekko japonicus | reverse complement strand
CTTCCAAGTACTTGCCAGGATCAGCCCTGATTCACTTTTGAGACCTGAAGAGGATTGGGCTTGCCTGGGCTACCCAGGTAGGGCAGGTCCATAGCTAGGATTTTTTTCCCCCAGGGGGCATTTAAATTCATCAGTGTTTAGCCGTGCCAAATCTTCAAATTGCCATTTTTTGCCCCCTGCCCCAAAAGTATGCTATGTGAATATTCACTTTTTCTGATAACATTTTCCCTGGCTGCTCCATGACCTTCATAACTTTTTTCTTCTTCCTGGAATAATCTAATGTGAGAACAAGATGGCATGATGTTGCTCACCA
>NW_015288538.1:0-313 GCF_001447785.1 Gekko japonicus | reverse complement strand
GAAATACTCATTTTAAAAAGTGGAGAACCAAAATCATTGACAAATATATATATTAAGAGGAATAAAATGGGGGCTCATCCCAAGTCAGGTATAGTGATGGCAGTAAGTGAATGTTAGTATGTGTGTATGACAATCTTAGGGTTGCCAGGTCCCTCTTGGCACCCAGTGGGGGACGGGGACATACCAGGGGCAGAAGGGAAGCCCAAGCAATGTTGGTGACATGTCTACATCACTGCTGGTGTGCACCAAAAGAGGCATTATCAAGCTGCCATGTCATGGTGACACTCTGATATTTGAGCAAAAACTCTATGGT
>NW_015288537.1:0-313 GCF_001447785.1 Gekko japonicus | reverse complement strand
ACCTACGCAGCCCTGGCATGAGTGTAGGTTTTGAAGAAAGGACTGAAAAGATAGAAAGTTTGGGGCAATGGTGGCAAATGGGACAAGTCTTGCAGGTTCCCAGTCTGTTCTTTTCTATGAATTGTTTAAAAACTACATATTCAGCACTAAGGGTTTTTTTCCTGCAAAGTAGATTATTTTTCAGATACTGCCTGAGTTAGTGTTATTTAAACAGTAGAACATATTTTCACACAGAGATCTCATTTGAAAGAAGGCACAGCAAATGCCGCTTGTTGAGCACATGTCTTGAGTAAAACATGGGATGAAAAAAAAA
>NW_015288536.1:0-314 GCF_001447785.1 Gekko japonicus | reverse complement strand
CACCCGCTGGCCTGTTGTTCGGACCTGGCAACCCTAGTCAGATTGCATCGATTTTGACACATAAATGCATGCAGTGACTAATCAGCACTTTCCTTTCACTTCAACACAATCATTGCCTTGCTGGTTCAGTATTTGTGTTTTCCAGACAGTAAATTGGGAGGCTGTATTGTGTGGCTCAGTCACTGAACAAATCATTGTACATGTCCTGTGAAAGTGACCTGAGAATGGGATAGTCAAGGAAAGCAGAAAGGAAGATTAATAAAGCGCTAGAGGTTTAACCCATAAAAACGATACCACTCTAATGGCAGAAAGTG
>NW_015288535.1:0-313 GCF_001447785.1 Gekko japonicus | reverse complement strand
TGGGAAACTGAGATGGTGCATAGGTTTGTAGTGGGAAAGATGGCCCTGGAAGTGTGCAGAGAATTGATGAAGCTCCTTCACATTCAGAAAGTCAATAAGAGTCAAACTAGATGTTACCTCTAATTCATGGCCAACACACAAACTTACACCTGCAGGTTCTCTGTGGAAACTCAATCCTAACTTGTCACAGAGGGCTGATTTGGATGGTGACCATGGCAGGGGAGGACAAGCAGCTTCACTCTTCCCTTCTGCTCCATTTTCCTGACCCATTTGTCCCATGGGAGGGCACGTTCAGCAAAGTGCAGCTGCAAGT
>NW_015288534.1:0-313 GCF_001447785.1 Gekko japonicus | reverse complement strand
GTTTGAGGAGCCTTTCTACGGGGCATCCTTGTTTGTTTTGTAAGGCAATGGCAACGATTTGCCACAGGGAGCAATGGTGTTTAAGATCAGAGAGCCTGCAGCATTGTAGAAACTTCCCATACAAAGGTATCATGTCAAAGATTAAGGAGTCTGCGTGCTTGTTCGATCTTGTCTCATGCGCAGTGTCATCACAACCACCTCCCGCAAGGATGAGCAGTGTCTGAGACTGGTTATCCTGCCCAGGAAGGCAACCAGGTCTTTCTTGGTATGGGTTTCCCCTCCCGACACCCCATGGTGCCCACCTCAAGTTGTA
>NW_015288533.1:0-313 GCF_001447785.1 Gekko japonicus | reverse complement strand
TATTTTTAATTATTTAATTGATCCTTATATATATTTTGGGGTTCCCTTTAGCGTTTCTCAGAAGTCTAACAAGACAAAGGCAAAAATACAATACTATTCTCAACTATGGAGGATCTTACCCCTCTTATATTCCTATATCCCTTTAAATCCTATAAACTCTTTAATCCTCTTCAAATCACATTCACTCCTATCCCTTAACTGCACTTTACAATGTTTAGCACTATGCCCGATACAAACTATCAATTTACCAGTTCAATTTAATTCAGTCCTTTGCCGCGTTTTTCTCTTTCCCAAGTTTTCTATCCCCCCCCCC
>NW_015288532.1:0-313 GCF_001447785.1 Gekko japonicus | reverse complement strand
AAAGAGGACATTTTCATCGTGTTTTTTTTACAAAGATCCCAAAAGAGGACAGACGCCAAAAAACGAAGACATATCCTCTAAAAAGGGGGCATCCGGTAACCCTAATTATGCACCCAATGAGTTATAACCCTTCCCTGGACCTTCTTTCCCCAAGCTCCACCCCTCAAATCTCCAGGTATTTCCCAGCCCACTGTTGGCAAGGCTACCTAATCAGCCTCTGCCCTTCTACGCACTGAGCTAGCTTGGAGAGGGGCAGGTCACTGGCCCATCGGGAAGAGTCCCCATGGTCATAACGGCCAATCCGCTCCAGGAC
>NW_015288531.1:0-313 GCF_001447785.1 Gekko japonicus | reverse complement strand
TCCCCCCCCCATGACCACCCCCCCCAGGGCCCTCCTGCTGCCAGCCACAACACCCGCCCCAGCACCTCTCCTTCCTGGCCCTCCTGCCTACTGCCCGTGCCCGCTGTTGCCAGGCGTGGCTTTAGGGCTGTCCGGCCCGCAGCCGTCTCCGGTGTCCTGGGGAGCTTGGCTGGCCGCCCGCTGCTGCCCTCTGCGCCTGGCGCTGTACGTGGCCTGCCTGGCGCTGGTGTCCCTGCCCACCCTGGCACTGCTCTGCTGGGGGGTCTGTGCGTGCAGGGACGCCTGGCCCCCGCAAGCCAGAGGGAGCGCTCTG
>NW_015288530.1:0-313 GCF_001447785.1 Gekko japonicus | reverse complement strand
CTAGTGTATTCAAGTGGTTGAAGATATATTTTATTTGAAAATAGTGGAACCAAGGAATAACAACTTGGAAGCAAGTCTCAAGTTTGGGGTCTAGAATTTTCCTTTTCTCAATCAAATCAATTATACCCATGTGCCCTATTTGTTTCCAAGCTTTGAAGGAACCACTGCGCATACCTGCTTCAAAGCATTCTTGGTTCAGAAAAGAGGACATTTGCGAGATGTCCAGGGCTAGATGTTTGTGGACTTTGTCCCAAAATTTCAGTGATGTGTGTAAAAATGTGTTAATTATTAATTTGAGATGATCTTAGGTAGG
>NW_015288529.1:0-313 GCF_001447785.1 Gekko japonicus | reverse complement strand
GTCTTCCTGTCGGTTCGTGTGATGCTTGTAAAAATATAGCCTCTGTTTTAAACTTCTCTTGTCTTCTTCTGCCAGTCTGCATATTTTGAGGCTTGCTGTTACATTCATTCGTGTTACACCGAATTGCCAAAAAGAAACAGGAGGCGGGATTATTGAATTAAATGAAATGGGGCAAAGACTCTCCTGGTGTGTCGAGGCGCATTGTGCTTCCCTGTTTCATATCAACACGTCCTGGAGCTGGGCTGCTTCTGAATATCATCAGCAATTGATCAGATTTGAAAAGCGGCATGGAAGCCTGTGGCATTCGGCGAGA
>NW_015288528.1:0-313 GCF_001447785.1 Gekko japonicus | reverse complement strand
TATCTTGGGTTGAGTCCCCCCACCCCTTCCCCCACCCTCAGTTTTTCTCATGACTCACAAGCCATAACAATACGTTCTAGAATTTAGTTCTAACTTTGGTTATGGCAGTGGCTTATTACTAATGCCTCAGCATATCTGAAATGACTGCAGAACTCACATAACTGTTAATATGACCTCGTTTATATCAGTGGTCACTTCCTATCAGAATGAGCCTCTTAGACAATCACAATGAGTTTGGGCTCCTCTATCCATCACAGTGCTCCCAACACTGATTTTTATATGGTTAATGTTGTTAATGTCTCTCTGTTTGAGA
>NW_015288527.1:0-313 GCF_001447785.1 Gekko japonicus | reverse complement strand
TTTTTCATCGATTTGATGGTTTGTTCTAAATCTTGGCTGGTAAAGGGGGAATCAAGGATATCTTGGTGCTCTTGAGTCAGTTTGTTTAGTTGGTGCACGGAGTTGAGAAAGGCTTGTATAGCGGCTATGTCCGGTTTAGTGGTTGAGTAGAGTTTTTTGTAGAATGTTGTAAGTATCTGAAGAATATCGTTGTTAGAGTGCTGAATGGTGTTTAAGTCGTCTCGCAGGCCTTTGATGTGTCTGTCGGTTTGTCTTTTCTTGATTCTCCAGGATAGAAATTTTAGTCTTTTAGCAGTTTTGGTAGTGTTATTTT
>NW_015288526.1:0-313 GCF_001447785.1 Gekko japonicus | reverse complement strand
AGTCGACTGATGTTTCCACAGCATTAAGTGGAGCTTCCCCTCCCCCACAAAGAAACAGGTGATCCATCTATGAAACAGCAGCCTCCCTAACCTTTCCTGCAGGGTTAACCTCACCAAAACCTGATCCGCGTCTGCATTTCTCTCTCTCACTGACATCTGTTTCCCATTTTGCAAAGCGTGGTGAGACAGGATATATCCACACCATTAATGCATGACAGCCAAACCTTAGGGCTGAGCCCAACTGCTTTGATTCCCCCACCCCCCCAGGTTGCCAAAATCAAGCATTCTTTTATAGATAGATAGATAGATAGAT
>NW_015288525.1:0-313 GCF_001447785.1 Gekko japonicus | reverse complement strand
TAAAATGGGGAGTGGTCCCAGTCAGGCCAATGGAGGGTTGTTACCTCTCCAGCTGTTGCAACCAAGTGGAGATAAACTTTAGCGGCCTTCTTGGAAAAGCCACCAGGCCACGAGAAAGGAGACTCTTAGGAACATCTCTGCCAGCAGAATGAGAACTGGGCTCAGCTCCTGTTTCCCTTCCCGTTAGAGGGATTTAAGTTTTAAGCCTGGGCACAGACGGGTCTTCTTGGCCCCTGCCTGGCTTTTGGCCCGGGGCTCACAGCATACTCAGCATATGTCAGCCCAACTGTGCTGCCCCAAACAGCATTTAACT
>NW_015288524.1:0-313 GCF_001447785.1 Gekko japonicus | reverse complement strand
ACTGTGCGACTGAACAACAACAAACAAATCCCATTGAAATCAGTGGGCTTACAAGAGCATAACTCAACTTTTAGGATCTCAGTTATCCAACTCACATGGACCATTTGAGTTGTGGGCAATGTCCTCAAGCCAACTATCACTTTCACCCAGGGCTCGCTCTGGACCAAATGATGCCCCAGATAAGAAGCTATTTTGTCACACCATTCTCCCTTCGGTCACTGTCTAAACATTATTTTATTGCATTTATGTCCCATTGAGTACATGATTGACAATTGGTAGATAAGGATGGAGGACAGCTATGGTGAAAGAAATG
>NW_015288523.1:0-313 GCF_001447785.1 Gekko japonicus | reverse complement strand
CAGATGGTAGATCTTCTAGAGTTCATGACATAGAAGCCAAAGAGTATCCTCATTGACCTGGACTTCTGGTTTAAATATAACTCCCAAGGATAAACCGAGTGTTCTCTCTCCTGTCCTGATTTCCAGAAGTCTCCATCCTTGTGGGAAAGTTCCCTCCTCTCTGAGAACTGCCCCCATTGCAATGGCAACCAGTGAAGTAGGCTATCCTGCAACCACTCCATTCTAGTAAAGTCATATACAGAAATACTAGCACAAATTGTTGTTGCTTAAAAATTACAAATACAAAGGATAATCACTTGTCTCTCAGCAACAA
>NW_015288522.1:0-313 GCF_001447785.1 Gekko japonicus | reverse complement strand
GCTTAGAGGGAACACTGCCTGTGACCTGTTCACAGGAGATGCCAGGGACCAAGCCTGGCCACGTAAGTGCTCTGCCACTGAATCATGGACGCCTTTCCCAAAGTTTATTCACTGGAGGATTCTATTTGCCATGTGATTTAGCTATCAAGATCAGCTCTCAGGAATCCATCCCCAGACTCTTTATGCCCATTTGAGAGGGCGTGTTCCTCCTCATCATGCGCATTCCTCCTTAGGAACATTTAAGATATTGTGTTTTCGATGTGTTGTTCCAGTCCCAGCCTAATTCTTGAGGAAGACCCCAGAGTCAGTACCG
>NW_015288521.1:0-313 GCF_001447785.1 Gekko japonicus | reverse complement strand
TAGTAAAATCTCAGTCAGAAAGGGAGCTACTGGAGGGAAGTGTATTCAGGATCCAGAAAATGTATATATTTGTGGACAAGTGTCCCTCACTCCAGATCATGTTATAAGTGGAAGAATACATAGCTGATATATAGGGATGAATTAGAATCTCTCATCCCTGTTCCCAGATCCCCATTTTAAT
Source organism: Gekko japonicus (assembly GCF_001447785.1). Lineage (NCBI taxonomy): Eukaryota > Metazoa > Chordata > Lepidosauria > Squamata > Gekkonidae > Gekko > Gekko japonicus. The sequence goes on along the minus strand of NW_015288521.1, from coordinate 132 downwards.
TTAATTTCTCCCTCTTGCCACTTGAATCTGTGATTCTTTATTTTTGTGCCACTTTCTGTATCATTTCCCCCATGAAATGTACATTTCGCGCAAGTAACACTGTGTGTCAATAAACTATACAACACACACACA
>NW_015288520.1:0-313 GCF_001447785.1 Gekko japonicus | reverse complement strand
GTTCGTCATACGGATAGTTTCAAAGGATGGCCATGTTGGTCTGCTGCAGTAGCGCTAGATTCGAATCCTGGCGCACTTAATAGTGTCCAACAAGATGTTCGGGGTGTAGCCTTTCAAGAGTCAAAGCTCCCTGCCTCAGGCTCTTTATACAGTCAGGGGAGAATTTAGAAGGTGCCTGGCTACACCAGAGGAGCACATTTCTCAAGGTGTGTGTGTGTGGGGGGGGGATCTTGGAGTTCATTATGCACTCGTGCCCTGGCTTGGAAATGCGATTATTATTATTATTATTTTTCCTATTGAACCGAAGGCTCAT
>NW_015288519.1:0-313 GCF_001447785.1 Gekko japonicus | reverse complement strand
CAAAATGCAATTGTCAGTTTCATCCAACATCATAAGCCTCTGGCAGATGGCTAGTGACCCAGCGATAAGCCACAAACTACTACCTGGGTAGACAAGACTTAGAACCTCAACCAGCCCTCTAGGTTAATGGAAATTGTTTAGAATGATAGACTATGTTAGGTGCACTGAGCTAGTTTAAAGGCAAGGCCACCCAAGACTGAGTTCCAGTCATCCAAACAGTGAAGTCCAAGTAACTTTAATGATAGATAAGTCTTGGATACCTTAAAAATGAATGTGGCACTGCTTGCAACTAATTCCAAACGTAAAATTTAGT
>NW_015288518.1:0-313 GCF_001447785.1 Gekko japonicus | reverse complement strand
CACACTGCCTCAAAATAAGGTTCTTACGCTCTTAACAACTATCGAGAAGGCAGAATTTCAGTAGGTGCAGCGTCTCTTCTCATGTACGGCGTCGGCAATAAAAGAAACTGTGGTTCAAATTCCTCTCCTGTATTGATCTGGAAGCCCTAATTTGTCCTGTCACAAACCCAGTGTCCAGAATGTGAACCTTCTCTATTGTTGTTCATTAGTATCTCAAGATTCAGGTTCACTTTACACCACTTAATTACACCTTGGTGGAAAGTACCATCAAGTTGCAGCAGGTTTATGGTGACTTGGTATGGTTTTCAAGGCA
>NW_015288517.1:0-313 GCF_001447785.1 Gekko japonicus | reverse complement strand
CCAACTCTATGATTCTGTGATTCTATGTAAGCTATTTAACATTTTTTCCATATGTACACACAGTGACTGAATCATCTGGGAGAAGGGCAAAGACAGGATTGCTTTCCATATTTTGATAAGACATTAAATCACATCATTTTGGGGAAGAACAGAGTCGTAGAGCTAACCAGTTCCTTGCTCTTGGCTAATTTAAGTTTTAATTTTAATACGAAAAGGAAATGCAATCATCATGGGTTAAAAGGAAGTTCAAATTTAGCAATCGGGTTCCGTAGACTGCGTATACCAACACACACCCAAGAAAATGCTGTAAAAA
>NW_015288516.1:0-313 GCF_001447785.1 Gekko japonicus | reverse complement strand
GCTAAGTCTGGCCACCCCTGCACGAAGATGACTCCAGAATTTCACTGTTCCTGTGGGTGACTTGCTAACTTTGTCGAGGAGGTTTCCCCACATAGGAGAATCTGAAGAGGGCAATATAAATTATAATTTTAAACAATTTTATTGGAAGGTAGAACAAAGACCGGGCATTTGAAAAATGACTGTTCAAATTTTTGATTACTGGTCACGGCCAAACAGGGCAAAGGCTTTGGCAGACGAAATCGCCAAAGCTGTTCACTCTCTTAGTGGCAGTTCAGTTGGGTTAGATGCAGAGGTCATTTCGTAGAAAAAGAGG
>NW_015288515.1:0-313 GCF_001447785.1 Gekko japonicus | reverse complement strand
GGAGGTCCCTTCCAGCTATATGATTCTATAATCCAGGCTGTGGTTATTCTTGTGCACACATATGCGCACGCATACACACACACACAGCCAACAGAGATTTCTGATTTCCAAGAACCCAGAATTCTGCCTTCATGTATGTAAGTAAAACAGCCAGTTCACATGTTACATGTGCCCACTAGGTGGACTTTGAAAGTTAGAGGTGCTTTATGAGTTGCACACTGAGAACTTAATTCCCAGCCACTTGCAGACCTGATCTGGACTTGGCCCCTGAGGGCTGTGCGTACATTTCCCCAGTGGCTCACTGAGACTCTTT
>NW_015288514.1:0-313 GCF_001447785.1 Gekko japonicus | reverse complement strand
ACTCAGCCACTTTAGATCAAGTGTGACAAGCAGAGCTTTCTTATTGACATCACTTCAAACACCACAGAAACTTTTCCACTGAGACATTTAACCTTTTGGCTCATTTAATCAAGTAGTATGAAATACTGAGTGATATAAAGAGAAATTTATTCTTAAGGACTGACCTGGGGCATGGGAAGCCCCAATGCATACATAATTTACGTTCAGATTGTGTCTGGCCAGGGCAGGCAAAATACAGATTTCGTGCAAGCAAGCTAAAAATGGCTTTGTTCCCAGGTAGCTGAAGACAAGGAAGATACAGTATCCAGACATT
>NW_015288513.1:0-313 GCF_001447785.1 Gekko japonicus | reverse complement strand
CTGTATGAGACAGGATGCTGGACAAAATGAAGCACTACTCAGCAGGGCTCATCTTTCGTTTTCATAGTAACAAGTACAAACTGTTGGCAACCATGTGTAGACTTTCAGAAATGATGTTAATGTTCACAATTGAATTTCAAGACTTTGATTCCCTGTGTTTGTGCTTTTAAAACAAAAACAAAAAAACCCTCCTGTTCATATCTTTATGTTCTTGAGGAATGTTCTTTTGGTGTGTTGCTTACATCACATATTTTAGTATGTATTCTAATAATTTTATTTAAATATAATTCATCACTACAGTTCCAACCGTTTC
>NW_015288512.1:0-313 GCF_001447785.1 Gekko japonicus | reverse complement strand
TCCCTCACCACCTGTTCCGTGCCTCTTAAACTCACCAGTGCTGCTGAGCCAGATCCGGAGGGCGGTGGTGACATCAAAGGAAAGCCACTCTTTCTCAGGTGTCACCCTGACCATGCGCCCATCCAGGTATTCCCAGAAGGAGTCGTTGGTAGACAGCTGCTGTTGCTGAAAAGAGAAAAAGTTGCCGGGGGGGCGGGGAGTCAGTGAAAGAGGTGGCTTCAATTTCCAACCCATCATATATGCCTGGAACTGTTCCTCTGTTGTGATTCCAGACATAATACATTATTTTGTCCCCAAAAGACTTAACTCTGCA
>NW_015288511.1:0-313 GCF_001447785.1 Gekko japonicus | reverse complement strand
GTTTGTGATTTGCAATGCTAAATCCCTCCTCCGTGCCATACCATAACATTTTCATTGAGAGAAGGGAAAGGGGCTTTGGTCCCCTGTTTTATTCAGCAATTCAATAGTTAATATCCATCAACAAAGTGAGGGAGTGTCAACGTCCACCACCCTGAACTTCTTGGAGTTAGAGTCGGTTAAAACACAAGAGACTGTTAGGCAGACAGATTGGAACAGATGAGTGTTTATCCAGACAGAACATAATATTTGGAAGAGAAGTTGTTAAAATGGGTATTTCTGCCTCACAGTATTCCACTCTATTGGACAATTATAC
>NW_015288510.1:0-313 GCF_001447785.1 Gekko japonicus | reverse complement strand
TATGCACCTTGAAGATGAGAGAAGATCTTGCTTCTTTACTGCCCTCTCCTGTTTAATATCACCATGGCAATGAAATCACGTGGCAGTGACAACAACATAGTAAAAAGCACAGGGAAGGGACAGAGAGAGAAAAGTGGCTTGCACAATGAAGGTTAAGAGCCTCAGCTCACTGCCCCGATGTAAAAAAGCAGCACATCCTACAAGCGAGAATCTTCCTACAAGTCTGGTTATGTAAAAGGGAACTAGAAAGAACCAGTAACTGAACCGACAAAGCATGGACTGCTGTATATGCATCAGAATACACCCCCCCCCC
>NW_015288509.1:0-313 GCF_001447785.1 Gekko japonicus | reverse complement strand
CCCCCCCTCCACTTCTTGTGCTGCCCAGTATTTTTAATCTAAGACCAGCCCTAAAGAGCAACACGCTGTGACATGCATTATACATAGCAGTGGCTGACATCTTGCTGTATAATGGTGCAGCGTTTGCACAGAAGCCTCACCCTTCATCTCAAATCACCTGGTCCCAAACAACACTGGCTGTTGCCCGCCAAGACCCCCAACTCAGCCCTAATAATCATTGTCTTATCTTCTTTCCTCTCTTAAGAATGGTTTTCATGTGAGATCTATCAAGATACAATTCCTTGTGGGCAGAGGTCATTTCGGGGGGATTGCG
>NW_015288508.1:0-313 GCF_001447785.1 Gekko japonicus | reverse complement strand
ATACTGGTTAAAAAAAATTGCACACCCCTGACATCTACCACACAATTCTCCTCTCTGCCACATACTTTGACCCTGCCGTGGGCTGGCCAGCTGCCACCTCTTCCTCTTCCTCAGAGGAACTGGAAGAATCATAATTGGACCCCACTCTGACAGAATTCCCACCTCAGCGGTCAGATACAGCGGCAGAACCAATGGGGGAAGGATCAGGAAGCGAGACTGCTTTCCAGTCACAGCTGGGCTACTTGTTCTTCCAAGAGAAGAAAGAGAAGTCACAGAGGCCGGAATCCCCACCAGCCTCTCCTGAGCCAGCAGA
>NW_015288507.1:0-313 GCF_001447785.1 Gekko japonicus | reverse complement strand
GAAGGCACGTTCTGTCTGCAGAAGGGAAGGCTAAACGGAGACATGATGAATGTCTCTGGAGGCACAAAGGGTTGTTCTCGAAAGGACAAAAAAAGGGACCAATTATCGTCATTAGTCAATGAGGACAGAGGAAGACGGTGTCTTCAGTCTGGCGTTTTAGGTCAAACGCTCAGGGGAGAACTTCACAAGCCTTACCATGTTTCAGCCAAGAAGCTGGTGCGATCTTCAGAGGAGGACCGGGGAGACCTGCGTTCAAGATTTGATGTAGTGGTTAGGTGTAGTGGTGAGTGCATGGATTCTAATCTGGGAGAAC
>NW_015288506.1:0-313 GCF_001447785.1 Gekko japonicus | reverse complement strand
TTTTTTGCTACTCCTCACGAACAGGATATTCCACATGGAACAGCAAAAATGAGGAGACAACACCCCCAGCTCCATTTCCATGTAGAAAAATGGCAGGCGGAGGGAAGAGCCCTACCTTCCCCCCTCCCCCATGACAACATTCTGAGCTCAGAATTCCCTCTCTTTATTTAAAGCCACTCCTGCAGCTGCTGTGTGGCCGTAGGGAACTTGACTTGGGTCAAAGGCAGGCAGGCATACTTTGGCACTGATTTTTAAACATATGGCAGATTTAATAAGCAAAAAGGAAGCAAGCCTTTAAAATGTATTTAAATGG
>NW_015288505.1:0-313 GCF_001447785.1 Gekko japonicus | reverse complement strand
TCCAAACGGTAATAATATGACTTCTGAGCCTCCCACAGTCACATGAACTGGGGCGGGGCTTCCTTAGGGCACTCAAAGGGAGATACTGACTGAAATGATGCTTAGCTAGGTCAGAGGATTCACCAAGCTGGTGACCAAATTCAAAAGCTGGCTTGGTGGATTTAAGTACCCCATGGCGGACTCATTTCTCCCTGGTGGGAAATGAACCAGTTTCGCACCCAGTATCTCTTTCTTCATGCCAATTCCCCCCCCCCCAAAAAAAAAGAATCAATACATTTGCCAGTGTTATTTTTTCATCAGTTGTAGAAGAAGA
>NW_015288504.1:0-313 GCF_001447785.1 Gekko japonicus | reverse complement strand
ACTTAACAGTGCATCATTTAGGTGGTTCACCATTTTTGAGCACTGAAAACCTTAGTGTGGCAAACCAGATTCGAAGCCCTCATATTTCAGCCCTGTCCTGGGTAATTTGCAAGCGTCCACCTACCATACGTAATTGGTAGCTGGCAGTTAAAATATTTTTTTGCATATACTCCTATGATAAAAGGGATAGAGCCCTACATGCACTGCCTGCTGTAAAGCAGCAGTTTGCTTGGCAGGTGGTGAGCAAGGAACCCCCACCAGGCTGACACCACTTGCCATCTGTAAGAAACGGATTTTATCTGCGCGGTCACAC
>NW_015288503.1:0-313 GCF_001447785.1 Gekko japonicus | reverse complement strand
ACAGGTGCTCTACCAGTGAGCCACAGCCCGTCCCTTAACTTGCACGTTACACAACCCTCCTGTTTGCCTTATCCTCTGTAACTGTGTGACTGTCCTTAGTACTGCATCTGGCATCCTGTTTACAAAAATTTTGACTGATCACCCTTATTCCTGTTTTGTCTGCAACTGAATATTAGCCAGTTGATGGTGCCATCATCATAAAACTACCCTCTAATTATCAGTGGTTTAGAGAGCAATTAGAGACTTGTTGCTATGGAGCTTGATCAGTTTATTGCCTTTCACACATTTTATGGCCCTTCGTCTTTACTAACTT
>NW_015288502.1:0-313 GCF_001447785.1 Gekko japonicus | reverse complement strand
GACAAGGAGGCAGCGGCCATGAAGCTGGCGCTTACAATTTGGCGCCACTGGTTGGAAAGGGCACGGGTGCCTTTTGAGGTATGGACCGATTATAAATATTTAGAGGCACTAAGGACTCCTTGCCACCTGAAAGCTAAACAATTGTGGTGGGAGGAGTTTTTCCTCAAAGTTTCGCTTCACCGTAAAGTACATCCCCAGGAAGATTAATTTCTTAGCCAATGCCCTCTCCCACCTCTCACAGTATGCCAGCCAATGTGATGAGGTCAGGGACACTGTGTTTTCCCCTGTCCAGCTGGGAGGGGCTGTAATGATT
>NW_015288501.1:0-313 GCF_001447785.1 Gekko japonicus | reverse complement strand
TCGCTAGTAAGTCTCAGTACTTTTCACAATGTGTGAGTAGTACAACTGTAAAGTGTGTGTAAGAATAGCAGAGGGACACAGAAAATATATTGGCATGCATTGGTGTGTATCCAAACGTGCAGACTTTGAGAACTGGGGCTTTCTAATGCCACCCTTATGCTTTAACTCACTGAGTCCCCTGAGAATTAGTTTCCAGGGGTACCCACAGGAATAGCATAGGGGGCAAACCTGGGGTCTGTGGTGAGAAGGGAAATCAGCTTCTGCTTTTGCCAACTGAAATGCCATTCCGTTGGAAGAAATGTGTGGTTTGATG
>NW_015288500.1:0-313 GCF_001447785.1 Gekko japonicus | reverse complement strand
TGTCTTGTTAACCCCATGCATTTCAGGTTCAAAGATTTCTATGAGCTGGAGCCAGAGAAGTTTCAGAACAAGACTAACGGCATCACTCCTAGGCGCTGGCTTCTGCTGTGCAACCCTGGACTCTCTGATGTCATTGTGGAGGTGAGTGACAAGAGGCTTCAGCCAATAGGAAAATCTGCTGACAGAAACCTTTTCTTTTGTACGAGAGGAGAGAATTAGGGACACAGCCCTGGGGAGATGAAGGATAAGCAAGCTTCCTCTTAAGGCTTTACAAGGGAAGGGCAAAAAGGACAGTTGGCTTTAGCTTTGATGC
>NW_015288499.1:0-314 GCF_001447785.1 Gekko japonicus | reverse complement strand
ATGGAGTACTCTCTGTGTCAAGGTGACTTTGTAGTCTTTGTAGACATTGTGGTCCCGATTCAGGGTGTTTGAATCTGCACAATCCTTGCCATCTAACAAGACAAAAGATGAAATACTCTCAAAACTCACTGGATACATGTGGACTGGGACAAATGGATATGATTCTTCCTCTATATTCCTCATAGACACACAGTACAGTTAAAACCCCAAACTGGGGGACAGAGAGCAGTAATTCAGTCCTGCAGAACAGGCGAATGTTGTTCGTTCCTGACATTCAAAGATCTATGCACATCCCTACCTGCCACCAAGGAGCT
>NW_015288498.1:0-313 GCF_001447785.1 Gekko japonicus | reverse complement strand
AGAGTCCCACACAAGCCTGGATCACCTGCCTGGCTTAGGAGCGCAGAAAAAAACCCCCACTGGCTTTGCCTCCTAGCATAAGCTGTGTTGAGTGATTCCTCCCACCTTCAGTTGCAGGAAGTTTCGGTCAGTCCGGTTGGCTTATGAAAGCTAGACTCCATGCAGGCACACACTGTGTTTTGTGGGAAGCTGGATGCTGCTCTTTCTGTATGGGGGCACGCTGTCATCTCACCTGGCCTTGGCCACATGAGTGAAACCTTGATGTTTTAGGGAGGGGCCATGAATCAGTGGCAGAACATCTGTTTTGCATGCA
>NW_015288497.1:0-313 GCF_001447785.1 Gekko japonicus | reverse complement strand
AAGAAGGACAGATCGGGGGAAGCCCGAGCAAACGGATGCGTCCTAAGGAGGCATGTGGGGGTGGGGAGAGCTGACTGTCAGGCGAAACCTCTCTCTCTAAGCATGGCTCCCTTGGCACAATCCAGACTTCCTTACCTGTACTCTGCAATAATACGTCGTCGCGGGTGCGAGTCCTTTCACTTCGTAGCTCAGAAGAGGGCCTGAGTATATGATATGCATCGATCCTTCCACTTGGCCCCACTCCAGTCTGTATTCATTCACTTCTGCACCGTTACATGCTGGACTCTAGGGCAAATTCCAAATACAATTTTTT
>NW_015288496.1:0-313 GCF_001447785.1 Gekko japonicus | reverse complement strand
CAGGATGGAATGTGTGATCGAACAAACTTCGTCTCAGGGAGAAACAGATTATTTAGCAGCGTTTGCAGGTTGCATTAAGGCTGCTGTCTGACCGCCACCTCAGAGGAAAGGCCTCCAAGATGGTGACTCAGCTTCTAGAAAAGGTTGCTGTTTCAGGAATAGCACTGCCAATGCTTGCTCCACTGCTCTGTCTACCTGTCCATTTGTAGATGAACAAATAATAAGGCACTGCGTGTTTCTTGCCCTACAAACAATATAATTTTCAAACCCACTTCACGAGTCAAAGACTGGTTCATAGTCACAGATGGGATCA
>NW_015288495.1:0-313 GCF_001447785.1 Gekko japonicus | reverse complement strand
GAGAGTCCAAGTTTGACAAATCCTAAGTATAGTGACACCCTTCTTATGTCCATCGAAGTCAATGGTCTTAGAATTCTGTAACTCTGTTTAGGATTGCTCTGCAAATAAGGTTCTGATGTTCATTAATATTGGTCCTGGAGCAGCAACCAGAGTAAATGGTGCATGGGTTGGTTACCAAGATGGAGAAGCCAGGGATGACCGGATGGAGTAAGAAAGCAAAGGCGACTGAGATAGAGGGTTGTGTACAGGAAAATGAGAGGGTGGGAGAAGGCAAAGGAAGCCGCAGAAGAAGAAGATTTATACCGCACCCTTC
>NW_015288494.1:0-313 GCF_001447785.1 Gekko japonicus | reverse complement strand
CCCCCGGTGGCGGCCCGCGTACATAACAGGGGGCACCGCGGGGATCCCAAGTTTCCTCCTCGAATCGTTTTCCTTTCCTCTTTCCCCTGCAGCCTGGAAGGCCCTCCAGCCTACAAACCGCCTCCGCCCGGCCCGATGGCTGAGGAAAAGGAGCCGGTGAGTATCTATCCCGTTTGAGTATCCCGTTGAGAGTTTCTAACCCAGGTGGGGTTTATCACCCACTGAACAGGCACAGGAGAACGAGACGGCCGGGGTTGGAGACGGCAGAACGGACTGAACCGCCACCACGGGGGGGGGGGGAATTTCCTGCACA
>NW_015288493.1:0-313 GCF_001447785.1 Gekko japonicus | reverse complement strand
ATGTGCCTACAGCTAGCACCCGTGTTCTCGGCCTGGCTTACCTCATGGAGATGTCACAGTTAAAATGAGATAATCTCTTGTGTACATGGCTGCTCCTTGAACAGAGGCCAACATGTACATTTTGCTCTTGCAGAAAATCTAGGCTAATTTAATGGATCCGGCATGGCTCACAGCAGAACCCTCTGTGGAGTAACTTCAGTCCCATTGGGCTTAGACTGGGGTAAAATTATTCTTAGGGGCTGCACTGAACTCCCTGCATTGTGTTAATGCCTTGTCTGGTGCAGGAAGCAAGTAGCATTCAGGGGCAAAGCCA
>NW_015288492.1:0-313 GCF_001447785.1 Gekko japonicus | reverse complement strand
GGAGCATGGGGGTAAGGGCAGGGCAAGGAGACTGGCATCTTCCCATGGTTGGATGGCCCACCACCACATTCCATATGTGTGTGGCAGATCCTGCCACCCGCTGCGTCCAACCGCCCCCTATTGTCCCTCCACCCTGCAGGTGACTCGCAGGGTGGGAATGCTGTCCTGGGCCCGTCCTATGAGATCGGTGAGGAGGGCCAAGAATGCAGTAGTAGCCAGAGCAGCTAGGTACTGACCCCCGCCCCCACGGAGGAAGGCCACTCTGCCCTCATCATACCCCCATCTCCACAGCTGAGCTACTCCTATGACACTC
>NW_015288491.1:0-313 GCF_001447785.1 Gekko japonicus | reverse complement strand
GCAGAAGCCTCAGAGGGTCTTGGCCCGCTGTTACAATTTTCTTTTCCTCCCGACCTTTGTGCCCCTGCAGTAGTGAACAGTCGGCGCGGGTGAAGACCCAGAAGGAGCTGATGAAGGCGCTGAAGGAGATGAAGATCCGGCTGCCCTCCGAGAAGCGTAGCAAGGGGAAGTCGGGGACCCTGGCCACCCTGCAGTACGCCTTGTCCTGTGTGAAGCAGGTCCAAGGTAGGCTCCGTCGCCTGCCTCTAGATGCGCATCTCCAGCAGCGGTAACCCCAGGCGCTCATGAAACCTCAGAAAGGGGCCATGCCCTG
>NW_015288490.1:0-313 GCF_001447785.1 Gekko japonicus | reverse complement strand
CCCTCCCCAGGCGCCACCCCCCAAATCTCTACACATTTCCCTACCCAGAGCTGGCATCACTAGAGGGAGAGGATGTGAAATGTGAATTATTCCATTATTAATATTATTGGATAAAGTGAACTTTTGTGAATTTATTTATTTAAAATACTTATATCCCCGCTTATCTATCTGGACGCAGACATGAAAGTACATGAACAGACAAAAAACGTGCACAGACTTAAAAAGACAGAAGCCAGGAAGCAAATAGGTAAACAAACAGTGCAATTCTTCAGCATACCTAGTTTTTGAGAGAGCTCTCTCCGCCCCACCTACC
>NW_015288489.1:0-313 GCF_001447785.1 Gekko japonicus | reverse complement strand
TAACAAGAACCCGAAAAGTTGAAATAACACAATTAATAATAATATCCAAGTACCGACCCTGCTTAGTGCCTGAGATCTGACAAAATCAAGCAATACCATACTATTCCACAGCCCCTCGAATCTGGATCACAGGTATCATGATAAAATGCAAGCGATGAAGTTGAATACAAAATGACATTTCAAAATCCAACTTCTCCACTCTGGAGGGCAAGCACCAAGGGAGATAAGGAAATATTTGAAACATGGATTGTCTCAAGATTTAGCCAGAATGTAGGCTGACTATATATGGCTGTGGTCACATGCACCAGTTGAA
>NW_015288488.1:0-313 GCF_001447785.1 Gekko japonicus | reverse complement strand
TATTGTAATTTGTATTGTGTGTTGTAAAGAATTTTAAAAAACTCTTTCTCATTAGGGTGTGTCCCATGCCCCAAAGATCCAGAAGCTACCTGTCTTATCACTAGCTTTGTAAAGGAAGTTGTAGAAGTCAGTACTTCAAAGGAGAACCGCAGAAACACAAATGGCTATATCGTCTTCAGGCAGTTTGGAATCAGAACTATGGCCAGTTCTTACTGAAACCTTCACACCCCAGGAATATAATGCTGAATAATGTACTTTCAACCCAGTTTTAATGAATTTTAGTGATTGTTTGCAAGTGGATTTTGTCATTTCA
>NW_015288487.1:0-313 GCF_001447785.1 Gekko japonicus | reverse complement strand
CACTTCATCACCCTCAGAAGAAGCAATTCAAAATTATTTGAAAAATATTAATTTTAATGTTACTCTGTAAAAAGAACATATGACCCTAATGGATCAACCTGTCACCATAGAAGAACTAACTGATGCCATTAAAAAATCTAAAGCGAATAAAGCGGTATGTTTAGATGGTATTCCTAGTGAATTTTATAAGTCATTCAAGGATATTTTACTTCCCCATCTATTACAAATCTGTAATGCAATTATGTTGTCAGGACAACTCCCAAAGACATGGACTGAGGCTAAGATAATAGTAATTCATAAACCTGGCAAAGAT
>NW_015288486.1:0-313 GCF_001447785.1 Gekko japonicus | reverse complement strand
AGGTGGGATAAAAATGTGATTGTCTATTGAACTCCTCCCACCTTTCATAGCTCCCACAACCCTCCACCTCATCTTTCATCATATGGCAAGGTGCCTCTGACTTGAGGGCAGTTTGCTGTGTGGGTCAGTGTCCAAAGCAGACAGGGAGGAAAAAACAGTCCAAAAAAGGGCCCTCCCCCAGTCCTTCTCCCCAAAGGAGCCTGCCCAACCAACTCTGCATCACATGTGGCTTGGGTGGGTGCCTCCTTCACTATGCAGAGCTTGGCCAAGCCCCAGGCTAGGACCCTCCTTTCCTGCCCTGCATGGGGTGAGG
>NW_015288485.1:0-313 GCF_001447785.1 Gekko japonicus | reverse complement strand
GAACTGTAAAGAGCCAATATGGAGAAGTGGGATGTGGGGCATTCGCATTAAAGCATCATTCAGCTGTGAAACACACAGGGAAATCTCTGGTTTTAGGCTAGTGACAGGTCAGCAAACCACGGCCTATTGCCAGAGGAAGACTGAAATGGAAAGGAAAAGTTTGCAATGGACTGTGGGGAGAACCAGACATTTGAAGGATAATGAACAAAACAGGAATGTGTATGTGGCCATCTTGTGGGGAGGAGAATGAGGCTGGATGGGTGCTCCACCTCACCCACTTTCTCCCTGTAATTCCCCCCTTTCTTGCTACTTC
>NW_015288484.1:0-314 GCF_001447785.1 Gekko japonicus | reverse complement strand
CCATGCCAATAAAGGTTTTGAATTGAATTCTATCACAAATCATAAAATCAATAATAACCACACTTTTGTTTTTTTAAAGGTCTGTTGCATGTTGTCTAAAGAGTTCTTACCAATATTAATGGCTGCCATTCTGTTTCACCAGCAGTGTTTTGGCTCATGTGTAGTTTTGGGGGGAAATAGATACAACCTATGCAACAGGTATCTGAACAGACCCCGTGATCAACTCATGTCTGATCATCACAGGTGAACTAGGATATTTGATGTCTGATGCAAAATTCACAGTATCCACAGTTTGGTGTAGTGGTTAGGAGCAC
>NW_015288483.1:0-313 GCF_001447785.1 Gekko japonicus | reverse complement strand
AATTCTTTTGGGACAGCTGGGTGATGTTCCAGGGGAGGGCAAACCCAGAGCATGGTCGGCTAAAGAGAGGAAGGACTGGCGAGAAAGAAATTCAGGCAAGCTGAGGGATAAAGTTACAAGGCAGCAAATGTTTATAGAACTTCTTGAAAAGGGGGTGCCAAAGGAGAAGATAGACAGCTAATGGAAAAGATACAGACAAAGGGACTCCCCGGTAAGGGGGGTGACTCCATCAGCTCCTAAGGAGGAGAAATCATTGTATCTGACTTTACCAGTTTCATCAGATGGGTGGGAAATGCCTATACCTTTAGACTAG
>NW_015288482.1:0-313 GCF_001447785.1 Gekko japonicus | reverse complement strand
GAGAATGATGTAAGCCGCTTTGGGTTGCCTTTGGGGAGACAGGTGGGGTCTAAATTAAGCAAGTACAATCAGTCATTCTGTAACACCTTCTTCCCCTCCCCTGTATGTTCTACGCTTCAGGCATTGCAGAGTTCATGATAAAATTGACCTTCATGACATCCCCTTCTGTCACCACGTGAGGACCTGGACACAAGCATGTTAGACATGTGTTTCATGTGAATGATCTTGCTTCCCAACTTTCACTCCAAAATAGCCAAGCATAGGATGGAACCTTTTCCTCCGTGGTCTCTAGCTTCTGTTTTGGAAGGGGCTG
>NW_015288481.1:0-313 GCF_001447785.1 Gekko japonicus | reverse complement strand
GAAGGGAGGGACACTTCTATGTGTTCTGCTATTAATATCAATAAGGTTTTTATTTCTCACCTTGCAGAATATGTCATATTATTACATCAGAATTACATTAAGCAGCAAGTGACTTAGAAAAAATGCTTTGATAGCTGACCCATTAGGCATATTTTCTCACAATGTAGTTGCATATATAAGTGAAAACAGAGGGGATAATCATTTAACTACACATATTCTAGTACCTTAGCTAAGAGAAGAGCTAGCTTTCCATCTTTAGGAAGAGATGCAAATATGTTCCATTTTCCAAGTCATAAGAACATAAGAACATAAG
>NW_015288480.1:0-313 GCF_001447785.1 Gekko japonicus | reverse complement strand
CTGAGTCTTTAGGATCTTCTAAAATAAACAGAAGATCATCCGCAAATGCTAACAGTTTGTACTCTTGCCCTTTTATTCTGAGACCTCGAATAAACTCATTCTGTCTCACCTGATCATTTAATGTTTCTAATGCAAAAATGAATAACAAAGAGGATAGAGGGCAACCCTGCCTGGTTCCTTTCTGAATCTCATTTTTTTGTGTTAAATCTCCATTTAACAAAATCTGCGCATATTGCTCAGTATATATTGCTTTTATCATTGTCTGAAATTTTATTCCACTGTCCCAGATATCCAATTTTTGCAGTAAGAACTT
>NW_015288479.1:0-313 GCF_001447785.1 Gekko japonicus | reverse complement strand
TAATGTTGTTTGATCTCTGGATTGTAAATGAAGAATGACTCATAATGCAAAAACGGTTTCTATTTTATGTTTATTAAATGCTGTTACTAGGATTGGGGAAAACGATAATTAAGTGTTGCCCGGGGTTGGAAGAACCCTTCTCAGAAACCAGGATTTTGTAATTGGGACTATGAATTCATGAAACTAAGTAACATCCTTAAAATATAGTGTCATATCCCTCATTTAAGTTCAGAAACATATGTACTTGGACTTTTGTTGCAGTTGGGATTGAAGATTCGTGAGTTAAATGAAGGAGGATGGTAACATGACAGCA
>NW_015288478.1:0-314 GCF_001447785.1 Gekko japonicus | reverse complement strand
ACCCCAATACCTACCGATTGTGGAAAGCAGCAAACATTACCACATTACACGACCTTGTTTACAAGCAACATCTAAAAGAAAAAGCAAAATTAGATTCTTTGGCACAAACAAAACTCCCATGGTTTGAATATATGCAGATTATGCACTTCTTTAATACTGCAGAGATAAAAGAAGCTTGCCGTAGACCCTATACAAATTTTGAAAAATTACTACTTACACCTACCAATAAGGGAAAAGGCATACTTTCTAAAATCTATAAACTATTGATAGACCCAGGACCTACAGTATTACCATCCTATGTTAAAGCATGGGAA
>NW_015288477.1:0-313 GCF_001447785.1 Gekko japonicus | reverse complement strand
TTCATACCCATCCCTAATGGCTGCCACACTGAGTCTGCCAACATGGTCTGGCAGCTGATGCTGGATGAGCTGAGCTGATGCTGGGAATGTTGCCTCAGCTTGGTGATCCCTCACCAACACCACTAAGGAAGGACAAACTGTTCTCAACTGCTTCCTTGGAGTCAGTTCCTGAACTGGGCAAGCACCTCTTCCATCCAGGGATCTTAAGGTAAACATTTGAGCCCTGCCTCCAACACGGATAGAAGGGAAAAACCATTCCAGGATGTTCCCCTCCACAGTATGTCTCTGTGTCTCTGTGTGTGTTATGTGCCAT
>NW_015288476.1:0-313 GCF_001447785.1 Gekko japonicus | reverse complement strand
ATCACATAGGTGTGGTCCCACCCCACATGTGCCCCCCCATGGGAAAATTTCTGGCTGTGAGCCTGGATAGAAGCTGTAAAGCAGTTTCTTTTAACTGCTTTCACTGCCATCTCATAGGTTTTCAAAAATTACCTATAGGATGCCACACTCTCTTTAGCTGTCTGAGTTCTTGCTCCATCCCCCTGAGCTCCATTGTATACCATGGGGACTGGTTGGTGAGAGGATTAATACATATTTTAAATCAGGGCATCAAACATAACTCCTGGGGACCAGAACTGGCCCACTGTCAAGCTCTGGCACATATACAGGCCTT
>NW_015288475.1:0-313 GCF_001447785.1 Gekko japonicus | reverse complement strand
AATCACTGGGTAAGTATTAACTCAGCTACAAGGGATGGGAAATAAAAGTTCCAGGTAGCCACACTGGTTTGAAGAAAAACCCAAAATATATATTTCCCATGAATGAGCCATCATGAAAAGAATAGTATTCAGAGAAAATGCTTTTTCTCATTTAAGGGGAAAGCATCAACTAAAAAGGGTTGGGCAGAATTTCCCCCCTTTCCAATTAATTCTGGTGCTCAAATTTTGCTCAAATGCGTGCAATACAACTTGCCTTTCCCCACATTAAAAGAAAAACAATAAAGACTCTGACATAATTTTCTAAAGAACAAGG
>NW_015288474.1:0-313 GCF_001447785.1 Gekko japonicus | reverse complement strand
CCAGTTGCTTTGAAACGACGTGGAGGAATCTTCAGCCCCGGACCTGATGTGACCCCCAACCACAGATGATGTGCGGAATCGGGGGGGGGGAGTGAGAATGGCTTGTGTTGTCCTGTCTCTATCAGAGGTGTTGCCTAAAATGAAATTGGAGATGTGTTTAGATGCTTCTTCTCAAGCGACACATTGCCGGAATGTGAGAGCAATTATTTTGACAGGAGTAGCAGGTTTTCTCTGGAGGTGGCGAAAGAGGGGGAGTCCGCTTGTGTCTGGTCGGTAGTTTGAGATGTGGCGTCCATGGGCTGCCAGCTCTGGG
>NW_015288473.1:0-313 GCF_001447785.1 Gekko japonicus | reverse complement strand
TATTTTTATAAAACAGTAAAGTTTAACTATTCCACAAGGGCACCAATGGACAGCAGGGTGTGACACTGATTAGAATTGCATTGTAAGAAACTTGAGTATACTGTCTGAAGTCGCTTAAAGGTTCTATTCTATATTAAGCTTAATATGGGCGTTTTCCAGAATGCCTTTTGTTTTTTTGTGGGTGTCGTGGTGGTTCCAATGATCGCACTATTGGTGTGATCAGTTCACGCATTCCCCCCCTCCCGTCCCCTGTTTTCCCCCTGTCACGGTTCCATCTGTTCACATTTACATTAAGGAATGACTTTCTGGTTTG
>NW_015288472.1:0-313 GCF_001447785.1 Gekko japonicus | reverse complement strand
CGCTGATGCTGGATGAGATGCGTGTGATGCATGCAGCAGACGTGATCTGACTGACACGGGGAGGGTCCTGGTTAAGGGACGCTGACTGAGCAATCTCGCCAGCCCTCGCCATTAATTGGGCTTTTATAGCGCTTTCCCTTTTTGTCCCCCCCCCTTAATAAATGAATTGTTACCATAGTAACTGTCACATTACATGGGTCTCAACCTGTGATTTGTGGGAGACACAGATCAACAGCTCAGATAAATAAACATCTCGACATGACAGAAACATCAAGCCTCCATTAATAGGCTATGGAGAGGAAATAGTGACTGG
>NW_015288471.1:0-314 GCF_001447785.1 Gekko japonicus | reverse complement strand
ATGTATATTATGGTTTTAACATCTTTTTCATTTTTTGCAGGTTTTTAATTTGATTAACAAATTGGTCTTTGTGGCTGATCATAGTTTTTCAGTGTGTGGGTGGGGTGTGACTATTAATCATGATTAATTATGTTTATAGTGTAAGCCACTGAAGAAGGCTGTTTTCTGGAAAACATATGGCATTTTGTTTTGTATCATTGTATATGGGCATTTTTATTCTGGTTTTTTTTTTAGTGCTTGCTATATTAAATTATCTGAGTAGTGCTGTGTGTGAACACAACTGAATTGGTCATTTTTGTGCACTGCATCATACC
>NW_015288470.1:0-314 GCF_001447785.1 Gekko japonicus | reverse complement strand
CTGGGTAAACCAAGGTGCTAGCCTAGAGCCACTGTTCGGTTCTGAGGGCCTGACCTTCTCCTATATGAAGAAATCCAGCTCTCCCTTAGGGTCCTCTGTCTTCACAACTGCTTTAAAAGTCACAGTGACCAGTGCTAACACCCAGCTTTTTCCCCGCTCTCTTTCTTTTGGAAAATATTTTCCCTTTGGACATTTTTGTCATTTTTATACTTGTTTTTGAGCATGTTGCCTAATCTACATAGCCAGAACACTTTGCAGAAGAATGAGCCCTGAATCACTCAGACTCAGCAGCACCTCTCAATCTTTGGCCTTTT
>NW_015288469.1:0-314 GCF_001447785.1 Gekko japonicus | reverse complement strand
GAGGCAGCCATTTTGTGATTGGCTCCTCCTCTTGGGGCAGCCATTTTGTAGTTGGGCTCACCACCTTCTACCAAAATCCCAATGGTGCCAAAGAGCTCAAAAGGTTGGTGACTCCTTTAGGGTCTCACCACAGAGTTTCTAGAGTGTTGATGCATCGTGTAATATCACATCCGCCCCACAACGCTCCTCCTGCTGGCTCGGACACAAAGTCAGGGCGGGACTGCCTAGAAGTCGGCAAATGGCATACCTGCCCCCTCAGTCACCAGCATGAACAGATACACTGCCTCTGAAAAGGGAGGTTCCATGTAGCTGAC
>NW_015288468.1:0-314 GCF_001447785.1 Gekko japonicus | reverse complement strand
ACACAATTATTGCTGCTATTTTGCAGAGCTGGTTTTCACTAACTAACCATAAATGTGAATCTCTTCTTCCAATGTACTGAATGCATTAACTATATTAAAACATTTTCCCCAACTGTCCTGTCAAAGCTGACCTGCCTTGGTGAGGTAATGTAACCAAGCTTACCTTGGGTTAGGTTCAAGTAACCTTCCCAGTAATTCACACACAGTTAAGAAAAAAGCTTTATTAAAGAAATTCAAGAAAAGTTTTAAAAAACAGAGCTGAATGGGGTATAGACCATGAATTATTAAGATTGAAAATTAGAATAAAGCTGAAG
>NW_015288467.1:0-314 GCF_001447785.1 Gekko japonicus | reverse complement strand
TGCTTGTTCTTTCTTCTGCACCAGTGTAATTCTAGCAGCAATTAGAAGAAATACATTAGTTTCCTCCATTTATCATTAACGTTTTCTGTCAGATAACCCAACAAAAGTATTAGTAGCACAATTTGAATTTGATATCCAATTTTCTCTTGGATATTCTCAACAGTGGTTTGTTCCGACTTTTGGTATCTTTACACTGCCTGCATATATGCTTTTGTGGCCTCAATTGGTTCACATTTGCTACAGTTCTATTAGGCTTCTCACTGTTCCTAACTTTGTTGTTATTAACAGTTTTATTTCATACAACATAGGTCACA
>NW_015288466.1:0-314 GCF_001447785.1 Gekko japonicus | reverse complement strand
CTGACCATCTCTTGCCTTGAAAACCCTCGAGCCCTAATGGAGACCTTGTATTCCATCCAAGCACTGAAGCATTCCAGTTTTATGATCCCTGATTCCTGATGAAAGGAACAAACAAGGCACCAGTAGTGGAGGAATGAGGGGAGAGAGAGTAGGTAGGGGAGAAAGTCGGTAGCACAGCTGCACTCCTTGAAACCGCCATTGGCTCTAATGGAAATATAATGGGTACTTTGGAGTTCAAAGCCTCTTCTTGTTATTACGGGCCCTTAAAAACCGACTTCTTGTGAGAGTCTTCTCTGGAACTGTTCCAGAGTCCC
>NW_015288465.1:0-314 GCF_001447785.1 Gekko japonicus | reverse complement strand
GGGTCCCCACTGGGGAGAAAGGTGGGGCAGGAATGAATTAAATAATAAGCGAGGACAATGGTGGCTAGGGATAAAGGCATCTGGAGCAGGTGATAGGAATGCATTTCTTTCATTTTATATAGTTATGCTTCCAGGCTGTTTCTCCCACTACTTTCCAGTAATTGTGTTTCCCTGGTGCCCTTAATTTGAACTCGTGCTAACCCAGGAAATTGCTTTCAGTCCTGAAGTGCAGCGGTTCCCTCCTCTGTGCTAACCCCGCACAGAGTCATTTTCCCCGGGTAACCACAGCCTGCCTGACACGTGTGAAGGCAGAC
>NW_015288464.1:0-314 GCF_001447785.1 Gekko japonicus | reverse complement strand
GATTTACCCAGACCATCAGAAAAGCCAGGCGGGATGAGGGTAGGCGCTCATCTAGGCCAGCATCCTGTTTCCAATAGGGGCCAGTGAGTTGCCTCCAAAAACCCCACCAACAAGGAAGGAAAGAAGGCAGCGGGCCTCTCCTCTTGTTTGCTGCCCCCAGGTTGCATGTAGAGGTTCCCTGCCTCTGAACCTAGAAGTCTGAGTTAGTTATCCTGGCGAGCAGCCATTTTCAATGCTGTCTCCCAAGTGAGCATGCTCAGTGTTACATCATAAACGGCGCCTCTGAAGGGCAGGGTCAGCCTCATAATGAAGCA
>NW_015288463.1:0-314 GCF_001447785.1 Gekko japonicus | reverse complement strand
GCAGGCCAGCAGGAGGCAACACCTAGACTACAAGATCCTCATACTATGGTAACTAGCGAATGACACGCTGAGCTGTTTTCTTTGCTTTTTCCTTCTTCTGCTTAGCATGTTCACAGCATTTGTCACCTAACTCCTGTGTGCAAAGTCCCGAGTTCCCTCAGGGGAGTGCATACACACATGCCGCTGGCGGCGTTTTCAACCTGGGGGCACGTCCAGGGCAGCCCATGTGCCTGGCAGTCACCTCTGGGGAAGGCAAGCAGCACGGGGAGGGGGGAGGCCAGAGTGCCTCATTCCTCTACTTGCAGCTGCTGGTG
>NW_015288462.1:0-314 GCF_001447785.1 Gekko japonicus | reverse complement strand
TGAGCGTGGAGCGGTGCTTGTGGGAAATCGGTCTAGGTTTTCAGGTAAATGTGTTTAGGGGTATGAGACTTCTGTAGTCTCAATTGCACGATTATTCAGGTTTATTCTCTCCTTCTCTTGCCTGCTTTTCTTGGCAGAAATGAAAACGTATGTTCTCTTGCCTCCAAATCAGAATTCTGAACCATAGTTAATCCTGGGTTGGGAAGCAGGAGAACAAACCGTAATTTGTACTTTGGACATAATAAACCAAGGTTTGCAAAATGATCACAACCATGAAGCTGCTTTCATACTGAGTCAGACCCTTGGTCCATCAG
>NW_015288461.1:0-314 GCF_001447785.1 Gekko japonicus | reverse complement strand
ACACACATATTCAAATAACTTGAATAACTAATAAGGAGGCTCACTTATTAATGAATTTATTCTCATGCTGTTTGCTCACAGAGAGGCAGGCGAGTCAAAAGAGCGCATTGTTGAATTAGGCCTGGTTCACACATGCAGGAAAACTAGGTAGTAGAATTCTGAGGCAGTGAAATACATTTCACTACTGACTTCAGACTGCAGAGGGTGGATTTCAGCTTTGAATTTTCACATGGAAAGCACTCCATACAAACCGGCATACCAAGGAGAGAGGTCTTACCTCCTCCTCTCTTTTTGTTTGCAGGATTTTTTTTAAA
>NW_015288460.1:0-314 GCF_001447785.1 Gekko japonicus | reverse complement strand
TGCCATCTGGTTGTGAGGGCAAGGGCTGGTAGTCCCGGAGCAACCTTGCTCCCATGAGCCTTCACACCAAGACCCCTTAATGGAGTTCCCGTATCCAGGAAACGGCATGCAGGCCGATTCCCATAAATGGATCCGGACCCATGCTGTTACCACCAAAGCTGTGACTAGACATAGCGTATAAGAACATTAAGAAAATAAAATTAACTTGGTTAATAATACCTAACTATGAACAACATTCAAATTCTAATTGCCCCATAACCTCTATCTACCTCTATCTAATTGTGGGAATTAGAAAAGATACCTTTACACATTTA
>NW_015288459.1:0-314 GCF_001447785.1 Gekko japonicus | reverse complement strand
TGTGTAGTATAAAAGCAATAAAAATGTATTAAAAACAACAACAACGTGCTGTGTTAAGAACAAGAAAATTCTACATCTGAAGTGGAAGGGGGAAGGGGCAGTGACCAGGAGAATGGCATTGCACCAACATCAAAATGTCACTTTTGGCTAATAACTGTAAATGACATCGCCATGTCTGTGTGACACTCTAGCATTCTCCCAAAACTCTGTGGCAAAACCACGGATTCCTGTTGTTTGCTGGAAGTAATGTCACACCATTGGCATGACCAGTGTTCCCTCTAAGCATCACAGTGTTGTGAGCAAAAATTCTACCT
>NW_015288458.1:0-314 GCF_001447785.1 Gekko japonicus | reverse complement strand
GTGTGGGGGGGCATGACTGAATATTCCCTCTCTGGAAAGTCTTCCTATGCATGGAAAACTAGAGCTTTGAGACTAGACAATAACCCTTTCCTCTCCCCGACAAGCTAGATTTCCAGAATCCAGGAAATGTCCAGGATCAAGGAGTTCTGGAAACAGGTCAGCATTTAAATATGCCATCGCCCATTTGCATTCTAGGACAACCATTTGGCATGTTCCTTTAGAATAGTTTGGTACTGGTAACAGAAACAAGGTTACGCAGAGGACGCTTAAGGGTGTTCTGTCGTACAGTGACACACAGACACATGAAGCTGCCT
>NW_015288457.1:0-314 GCF_001447785.1 Gekko japonicus | reverse complement strand
AGACTGTGACTGGAGAACTGTAAAGGGAGCTGGAACTTTCGCTTCAAGGTGAAAACAGCCTTAAATAGTTTTGGTTTTCAGAGGAGAAGCACAGTTTGTTTGGGCTATGGAGAAGAACACAGAAGCAGCTGAAGAGACCCGTAACTTGGTGTGTGTTTTTCTTTAAAGAGGTGTCCAGAGATTTTTCTTGATTAAAGTTTGATACAATTTGATATAAACCAGTAGGATAATCTAAGTGAAAGTGTTCAGGGGTTCTGGATGGGAGGATAGTTATTATACTGAGTTTTATTTGAGGTTTGATATTGGTTCTTTTA
>NW_015288456.1:0-314 GCF_001447785.1 Gekko japonicus | reverse complement strand
GGGATCGACTTCTGGATTGGGCACGTCCCAGAGCGCCTTAAAGTGGTGCTACTTGAGTTGGCGTTACATCCTCCTTCAGTGATGGAGTCCAAGAGACCATTGACGGCTCTGGCATCAAGGCCCTCCTCCGACATCGGCCAATCGACGTCGAAGCCACCGGCATAGAAGGCACAATCCTCCGCTTCCACTCCAGTGAAGAAGGTTCTGCGTCCAGAGGGCGACGAAGGAGCTCCACAGTCTTGATATCAGGGTAAAGACGGTCGAGTTGTTGTATAGGAGAGTCCGAGAGTTGAATGGTCGGTATCGGCGGAGCG
>NW_015288455.1:0-315 GCF_001447785.1 Gekko japonicus | reverse complement strand
GTGTGTGTGTGTGTGTGTGTGTGTGACGATAGGGTACCTGATGAAGGGGTTTCACATGTTTGGTAATGACAGTACAATGCTATGTAAAGTTACTCCAATCTATGCCCATAAAAATCAATGAGACTAGACAGGAGTAACCCTCCATAGTATTGCACTGTTAGAGTTAAAATGCAAATATATCCCTCTTGAAGTAATCAGCATCTTCAATGTGCCATCCATGTACTTAGTGCTTTTCAAAGTGCAAGCAGACTAGACCCTACACCAAGGACCTTACAATCAAAGAGAGATATTTGCATCTGCTGGTGCCAACTGACT
>NW_015288454.1:0-314 GCF_001447785.1 Gekko japonicus | reverse complement strand
GATTTGAACCTGGGTCTTCCAGAGCCTAGGGCAAGATATAACTGCTGCGCCACACTGGCTCTTACATTTCTCCATGGGTTTCCATGCTCAAGATGGAAGGTGAGGCAAACCGTTTCAGGCACCTAATACGAGGCACCATTGAGCTTGCCAAGAGGGGGAAGACAAAACAAAGTTAACAAAAGGGGCATAATCCACTGCTGAGTGCACCGGTCTACTTTGATGGGGTTGCAAAGAAATACTTCCTGGTTGGACCTCACCCCATGCAAATTTCACAGCACGGGCTGCCTACACATGAACTAGAAATGCATTTCCAC
>NW_015288453.1:0-314 GCF_001447785.1 Gekko japonicus | reverse complement strand
GTTTTATTTCTGCAGTTATTCAAAAGTTTAATTATGAAATAATTAATTACATTTTTTTAGTTCAAGAGACTGAATAATTTAATATTCGACTATGCATTCATATATATGATAAGAGTAGTGGGTTGTGTGGGGGGAAAACATGGATGAAGAGATTCAGATTCACTGCCCTCTGTCACTTAAGTTACTTCTCTCAGATGTGGAGTTGTCAACCCCTGCTTGGGAAAGTCTTGAACACTGGGGACAGAGCCTTGGGAGGGTGGGGTTTGAGGAGGACAGAGAGTTTCACAGGAATGTGATGCCACAGAGTCCACCCT
>NW_015288452.1:0-314 GCF_001447785.1 Gekko japonicus | reverse complement strand
GTTTAGATGGAGACATGAGAATTTCTGTTCTCAATATACTCTCTAAGGCTGCTAAGGCCTATATTTTAGTTAAGTATGGACTCTGGTTCAGACCAAGAAAGCCTTGCAGTTCAGCTCTGCCTGCGACTCGGGAACATCCTGTAACTGGCCGCACTGTGCTCTCCACATTTGTTTGCATTATCTAAGACAGTGTGTACCAGCTCAAAGTGTAAACTTCAGTGGATTGAAGTCAGGGCCTGTCTCTGGTCCTATCTGAATGACGCCTGATCTGTCCCGATAACTCACAGTTAGTTACAGTTTATGATGCTTCTAGT
>NW_015288451.1:0-314 GCF_001447785.1 Gekko japonicus | reverse complement strand
TACACCAAATCTATACTAATCAATGGATCCATCCATCTGTCCATCTACCTGTCCTTCTGTTTGTCTGTCCATCCATATGTCTGTGGCAGGCATAACTCATGTGAATTAAAACTAGGAGCCTCAATTTTGGCCGCGGGCTTCTGGCTGCATGAGGTCCTAGGTTCTATCAATGAAGTTTCAGTGAAAATGATCAGGTACTCGGTGAAGTGAGAAACTTTGATCTTTTTTAAAAAAATTAATTTTATCACAAACAAATATACAAAACATACAAAACCCACACAAACAATAGAGTCTGCATATAATTGTAAATAGTA
>NW_015288450.1:0-314 GCF_001447785.1 Gekko japonicus | reverse complement strand
CCCTTCCAACTCTATGATTCTATGCACTTTTGCAAGCATTCAGTTCTAATCTACATGTTACCTTGTCAAAACAGAGTCCAAGATAGTTCCAAGATCCAGGTCAAACAGGTGCCAAGCCATTCTGGCCCACCCAGAATCAAAAGTGTCCCAAGCCTATAGGTGTATCAGAAGAGAGCGCAAAAGTAGAATACAAGATCTTCCCTTTATGCCTCATGACCTGTGTTGGAATGATCCTGGTTGGCTAGTCAAATGTAGCCCCTGTGATGTAACTTAGCCAGCCACTGGTGTTACTAACCAGGTGACTCAACCAATCA
>NW_015288449.1:0-314 GCF_001447785.1 Gekko japonicus | reverse complement strand
TTCATCATGTCATGTTTCACAAAGTAGGGTTGTTGGTTTTTTGTTTTCCTGTTCTATGGTCTACTCAGTTGTTAAACATATATTAGGACACTGTAATGATTCTCAGAAACATCTGAATTATTGACATATCCTATATATGTTTACTCAGAAAAAAGTGCTATACAATTCTCCTAAACAGACACTTATTGAAGTATACAGCTTTAGAATCTAATTCTGAAAGGTAACGTGTGCCAGATAAAAATCTGGAGAATTAAATCATGGGCTTCACCTATCTGACACAACACAGAAGTAATACAGCATTTGAATTCAGACCT
>NW_015288448.1:0-314 GCF_001447785.1 Gekko japonicus | reverse complement strand
GGCGCAGAGAAGGAACCGGCCTATAGAGAGATGATCAAATGTGCACAGCTGCGTGATGAACTCAGGATTTCCCGCTCTGCGCTGTTCACGCTTCCTCAAGCGCTCTGTTGGCACTTCTCTTATTCCGTGGATAAACACGAAGAAACACTGGCACCTGAGGGCTGTCAAGTTGTCGTCAGCCACAAATCCCCCATCCGCTTCCTCGCAAAGGAAAACCAATCCCAAGAGGGAAGTCTACCACAGTCGCTTCTTTTCTCTCACAACTTAGCGTTTCATCCAAACGTTTCTGACAGAAGCCGTTAGAACCAGACAGA
>NW_015288447.1:0-314 GCF_001447785.1 Gekko japonicus | reverse complement strand
CCCCGCGATCCCCCCAAAATGACCTCTGCGACTAAGCATCTCAAGAGACACCTCCAAAAGCCAGTTCTACCTGCAAATGAGTGGCCTGAAGCCTGAAGACAGTGGTGAGTATTACTGCGCTGAAACGAAGCCTTTGGAAGGCCGCACCAAATCTACCTTTCCAGAAAAGCAGGCCTCACTCGTATATGTGTTTATGCTGGTGCTGGAAAGAGAGCCACCTTTCATGCTGTTCATTTCCTTGGCCACTAGTGCATGAAGTCACACAACACTTATTGTCTGGCATCATTACTTCAATAAAGACATTACTACATAGC
>NW_015288446.1:0-314 GCF_001447785.1 Gekko japonicus | reverse complement strand
CTTGGCTACAGCCTTTGTGGCAGATGCATCCTTGCATGCACTCCAGTTAGGTGCCAGAGCAATGGCCTGTAGTGTTACAGCCCGGCTAATACGTGGCTTAGAGATTGGGAGGCAGACCAGTCAGCCAGAGCAAAGGTGGTGGCAGTGCCTTTCAGAGGTGTTAATCTATTTGCTGAAGGTCTAGACAGATTCTTAGTGGAAGGCAAGGACAAAAAGAGGGTCCTACCTTCAAAGAAAAAGGATGTAAAAACTAAAAGGCGTTTTCAGTTCTTTCGAGACTTCAGGGGAGATGATAGACATATCTACCATAGAGC
>NW_015288445.1:0-314 GCF_001447785.1 Gekko japonicus | reverse complement strand
ATGTCCATGAGCCTGCAATTTGGTGTGACATCGTGACAGGGATGTCGCTTCGGGGCTGGGGCTTCCCCTGCCAGCCTGGCCAGTGGCAGATTGAAGCCCCAAGAATCGGGGGAACCCCTGGCCGGACCAGCGGGGTTGGCAATGCTAGTCTCCATGCTGAGACCAGTGGTTATAAGCCCTAAAAAGTGGGACCGTGGGCTTTGTGTAGCCACTTCTGGGGCCCACTCAGTTTCAACTGGCGGTGGAAGTGTTGTCAACTTGCAGCCAACTTATGGCAACTTTATCGCATTTTCAAGGCAAGAGAGGAACAGAGG
>NW_015288444.1:0-314 GCF_001447785.1 Gekko japonicus | reverse complement strand
GGTATAAATCCAATCTCCTCCTCCTCACCAAAAAAAATGAAACTTCTACTGGTGAAGACACTGGTGTGTTGGCAAAAGCGGAGGGGGAATGACAAGGGTTGTAGTTCACTGTCAGCACTACAGGGGCTCAGCTTGGACCTGCCTGGCAACTACCTGGGTATAGGAGGTGATGAGGGGCATAAGCCATGCCCCCTGCTGTCTTTCAGGCTGCCAGCTCCATTGGCACTGTCAGCACCTCGGGACCACGGGACCAGCACTGGGTATCAGCTAAAATTTATTTTTTTAATTTATTTTTATTTATTGGGATTTTTACC
>NW_015288443.1:0-314 GCF_001447785.1 Gekko japonicus | reverse complement strand
TTAGCCACTTCACTGCTTACTTCACTTACATTCCACTTGGATGCTCACATCCCTGGCAACAGAGCCATGCGCGTTTGTGGCCGTGCAGCGATAGGTTCCAGCATGTTCTCTGGCGACGCGCTGGGGAATCCCAAGACGATAAATGACGCCATCTTTAACACACTCCACTGTTGGTTCCGGGCTGCCCCGTGCGGAGCAGACGAAAGTTTGCTCTGTCCCTCCCGTCCAAGTCCAATTATAGGGGCAGCTGGCGTCGTCCATTGCAGGCCCGTCTGGAAGACGAAGAAGAGTCTGATTTCTACAGCGGAAATGTC
>NW_015288442.1:0-314 GCF_001447785.1 Gekko japonicus | reverse complement strand
ACCTCTGCTCCATGTTGGGGAAATGGATTCTTCACCTCTTCTTTGCAGGTGGGAGGAGGAAGTATAGATTGCTCTGTGCTCATAGCTGGCACAAGCCCAGTGCATCCGCAGGAAGCGAGGTTTCTTTCTTCCTAAGCCTCATGGCTGTGATAGAGATGACAGCTTCAGGGCAGAATGCTGCAAAGACTTTGTACTGTGGCTTGATCCCATTCAGCAACAGGGTAAAGGACTCTAGAGAGAAGAGAGTCCTTGCTTTATCTATCCCCCCTCAATTATGTGAGTCGCTCTGGAGGAACATGGGGCAGAGCACTCTC
>NW_015288441.1:0-314 GCF_001447785.1 Gekko japonicus | reverse complement strand
GTGTGTGTGAACGCTTGTGAAAGAAAGCCTTCCTGCTACATTGTTAGATATTCACAGTGGCAAGGAGTATAATGTTGATCCTGCAGCATCTTCTTCAGCTACTGTAATATTGAAAATCTTTTCCATGTTTGATGATAGTCCCAAATACCAGTATCTACAGGAGTTCCAAACCAGGTTTTACTTATGGCTCTGGATAAGCTGTATCTAGGTAAGCTAGCATGAGGGACTCTGGTAGGCCTCATTTTCTTTTCTTGGTTCTATGCTGGTTATTCTGAATCAAGCTACACTCTGTTTACTTAAGAAGACCCTCAGTG
>NW_015288440.1:0-314 GCF_001447785.1 Gekko japonicus | reverse complement strand
ATCACAAGTGGACTGGCTTTAGGCCTGGTTCACACACTGTCGGAAGGGGCGGCGGCATCAGGAGGCGGAAGAAGGAACAGTGCCACTTCAGACAGCACGTGGAGAATCACACTGTAGAAATGCTTTGCCAATGTTAAAGTGAGCAAAAAACAAGAGCGTGCAGAGGGGCAAGGTAGAGCATTTCCCCCTCTCTCAGCCTAACCTACCCCAGGGGGCTGCTGGGAGGATAAAATGGGAGAGGGGAGAATGCCACAAGTCTCTTTGGGTCCCCACCGGGGAGAAAAATGAGCTGTAAATTAAGTCAATAAACCATT
>NW_015288439.1:0-314 GCF_001447785.1 Gekko japonicus | reverse complement strand
AAAAAACAGGTGAACACGAAATCCAATAATACTATTACGCAAATGGGAAAAATAATGAATAATAATGAGTTATTTGATATATGGCGGATGCACCATAAAGTGGACAAAGATTTTACTTTTTTTTCAAGTCAGTATAATACGTATACAAGATTAGATTATATTTTTATATCTAGAGAGCTACTAAACCAAGCGTCATTTTCGAAGATAGGCATATCCAAATGGTCAGACCACTCCCCAGTGGAACTAACGTTAAATGCAACAAAAAGAGACCGAAATGATTTTCATTGGAAATTCAACAAAATTTTATTATGTGA
>NW_015288438.1:0-314 GCF_001447785.1 Gekko japonicus | reverse complement strand
ACCCCCAAAGATCAACAAGAAATTCACCCAACAGCATCAAAAATGGCCCACAACACTTCCCCTGGGAGCGGCCCACCCCTTTCCCTGGGCACGTCACTCCTCTCCTTGCCTTTGGCGATTTCCTCTGCCCTTTCCCTCTCTGCACACACAGGCCAGCTTTAAACAATTTCCGTGTCTTGCTCTGAACCAGATGCGGAAAGGAAAACAAGGGGAAGCAGAATGGAACAGAATTTTCATGAACGGAGGGGAGAAAGCGAGAGAGAGGAGAAGCAACCCCCCCTCCCCTCGGTGGAACAGATCAATGCCCTCTGGAA
>NW_015288437.1:0-314 GCF_001447785.1 Gekko japonicus | reverse complement strand
TATGATGTTTTTTAAAGTCTAATCAAACTTTAGGAAGTCACTCTGCCTATAATCCTAAAATTTTAAAGGTATATACGCCATCCATCAATTTGTACACACTCTGCTTTTTTATCATAAACTGTTTAGAAGGAGACAATCATGGTAAATCAGTGACACTTTCTAGAATGTATATCGTATTGAAATAAATTCATTCATATCAATATATCCTTGGATTTCTGTTTAAATTTCTCATCATCCTTATTATACAAGTTCGTTTTATTCTGCTTGTACTGTCATTCTTTTATTTTTTCTATGTAGTAAAGGTAAAGGTTTCC
>NW_015288436.1:0-314 GCF_001447785.1 Gekko japonicus | reverse complement strand
CCTTGCCTGTGTGAGTACAGAAGGCTGACTTCCATAGACTATCGGCCCGATTCAGGATAAGGCAGCCTCAGGAGTTCAAGGTTGACCTTAAATGGGACATACTTGTCCGTTTGTAACGGGTTAAACTAGAGGCAAGCCACAAGTGTCCCATCTGTACAGACGTTCTTTTGTGGCACTGCGCATTTCCTATTCTGATCACTTTAATTATGGGAATTAAAATGGGTACCCAGAAAAACTGCAAATTGCGCGGCGGCGGGGGTGGGGGGACGGACGGACCCTCCCTCTTGCGGTTCTAGAGGGGTTCACGAAGAACC
>NW_015288435.1:0-314 GCF_001447785.1 Gekko japonicus | reverse complement strand
TTTTCGTCACTTGTGTGTCCATACTGCACCGTGTTTTTCCTTTTCTGCACAGGATTTTCTCCCTCTAGCAGCCGCTTTGATATTTCTTCATTGTTTCTCCAGTTTATTGATGTGCACTTTTAAAGTGGTTGTAAATAAATCGGAGGTATAGCGATGTGATATCAAAGTGACCACTAGGGGGAGCAAAACATGGGTGGAAAAGGAAAAAAATCAACGCAATACAGGCACACAAGTAAGGAAATGACATGTGCATGGCATGGATGCAACTACTTCTGCTTCATGCACGCACACAAATACACACAGAAGCACCAAGC
>NW_015288434.1:0-315 GCF_001447785.1 Gekko japonicus | reverse complement strand
CTCACAGGGTGTCTGTTGTGGGGAGTGACAGAGGTTTTTAAATGTTAGTCCCCATCTAAATGTGCAACTGAGTGGCATGTTGGGCACCAGTGACCTGATCTGTGTCATATGTAACATGTATTTAGAACCCTAATGGAAGCCATCCTGGTTCCTTCCTTGGGCTAGTTCAAAAGTCAGAACACACCCTCAGTGTTTGGTATGAGCATACAGTGTCCCCTGATAGAGAGAAAGAGAATAATTGAAATAGGTTGGAGGGTGAAGGTTGAGTGTTTTCTCTTTGAGCAGTGCTCAGTGGAGGAAATGAAGGGATAAATT
>NW_015288433.1:0-314 GCF_001447785.1 Gekko japonicus | reverse complement strand
GCAAAGAGGTTGTCTTGCCTAGCGGAGACGTGCTGAGCCCTCTTCCCTGGGCCTTCTCACAACCAGTGGTGAGCGTAGCGGATAACTGTGGCTGCTCGTGGGCCAGGACAGGCACTAGCGGAGTGGTTTCTTGCACTTTGGACACCAACGGCGGATCTCTTAGAGCAGCGGTGGTTTGGGTGGTCGTCTGGTATTGGGTCTCCCGCTGCAAGGTCAAGGGCGTGCTCTCCCGAAGGTGGTCCTCTGCGCCGTCAGGCACGCCAGGGGTGCTGGGAGGGGGAAGCAGGGGTCGGAAGACAGATCTGGGCCGATCT
>NW_015288432.1:0-314 GCF_001447785.1 Gekko japonicus | reverse complement strand
GACAGCTCCCAAGTCCAATGGAAATAGCTCCAAGGGAGCTCCTCTGGGATGTGACACATGAACAGCTCCGTTGACCCCAAAGTTTCCCCATGCAGATGTAGGAAGATGGGTCATGATTGGTTACCTCTCAGAGACACTGTATATTGGGTTGCATCTTGGTTGACTCAGAGCTATTCCTGTTCTTCAAAGCAAATGTTTCAGAACTATAATTTTACCATTCCAACGTTATTGTATAAAGAAAATTGGAATTCTTAAGGTCACCTTAAAAGTAGTGTGATCTCATCAAACAGTTAAGTGCTTGATTTCAATACAGA
>NW_015288431.1:0-314 GCF_001447785.1 Gekko japonicus | reverse complement strand
AAGAAAATAAGCAGGATGCAGGCTATGGAGATTCAGGACAGGGAGAAGAATAGGGAGATATTAATCATATGTTTGGCCCACTGCTTGATGAAGAGATCTTGCATGTATGAATGGGCCATCACAGATATGATGCTACAGAACTTGCAGGTAGCTTTGAATACAGGGCTCTGGAGACAGAGTCCACACCTCCATCTGCCAATCATCATTCAGGGTTAATCAAGTACCTGTGTCTGTGAACTAGGCCTCAGCCAAATGAAAAGAATGTGGCAGAGAAGGCAACACCTGCGGGTGACATCACATGTCAGGCAGCACCC
>NW_015288430.1:0-314 GCF_001447785.1 Gekko japonicus | reverse complement strand
TAACTGAGGTTCTCTTAATACATTATGGAGTATGTAGATTGGATCTGGGGTCCCCACACTGTGTCAGATATATGAGTTGCAAGTTCTCTTCCGTTCCCATTGGTGTAAAGCCCAGCCCAGTTAGGATCATGATCACAGGCGCATGGCTTCAGGCTTTCTCCCATGCTGTTTTCCAAACCTGAAACTGTCCCAGGGGCGTGCTGTTTTGGAAAGCGGATATGTTCCCTGCCATGTAATTTTTGCATCATGTAATGTGTCATACTTTGTTTCACCTCTGTTTTCAGATCTCTGGTTAGTTCCAGATTTCTACAAGT
>NW_015288429.1:0-314 GCF_001447785.1 Gekko japonicus | reverse complement strand
CTTCAACTTCAGAAAGATTTTCTCCAGCACCTCTGTGCAGTACGAGAATTCCGATGCTATCTCTTTTGCCACTTCAGGATGAACAAAGTGCCGTTTCTATGCTGAAGAAACACCAGATTTTGGAGCAAGCTGTGGAAGACTATGCAGAAACGGTGCACCAGCTTTCCAAAACCAGCAGGACTTTGGTGGCAGACAACCATCCAGAAAGGTAATTGTAGCCATTGTTCATTATTTTACATTTGCAACCTGCCTTTTCCTCACAGTCATAGAAACCGCTAGTCTGGATAAGAATATAAAAAGAGCTCTGCTGGATC
>NW_015288428.1:0-314 GCF_001447785.1 Gekko japonicus | reverse complement strand
CAAATCACAAAATATGTCTTTCACTGCTTTGGAAATGTACACTTCGTATGTGAATATATTTAAAAAGTTACTCCAAATTGTGTAACACAGTAGGCCACATTTCCCCGCCTAACTTGTGTTAGTTTTCCAGTCATATCCTTTTTACTTACTTCTGCTAGTCACGTGGAAGGAAAAAGAAGCTCTGTCTCCTGAAATCAGTTGCCTTCTCCCTACTAAGATTTTATCAGGCATTGTGCTCTCTCTTTCAGTTTTATCTCCACAACCATAAGGACTAGGAACTTGTTTTTTTAATGGGGGAATTTTACCATTCTCAA
>NW_015288427.1:0-314 GCF_001447785.1 Gekko japonicus | reverse complement strand
ATTGTGTGTATGAAACACAATGCTGCAAACAAGTGGAAGTTCAGATGAAAGCCATCAAGTGATAATTTGGATCACAAGCCACCAAGCAACGACATGCAGCACAAGCCATTTGCCCTTTCTGGAACCAGCCATGCCCTCTAGCACCCTCCTCCCTGTCTCTCCAGGGAATCATCCAAGGGTGGAAGAGGGGGACAGAGCTCTTCGGCAAACCATGCCGTTCCGTCACACTCCTTGTCCAAAATGAGCTACTCAGGTACTGGCACATTTAAGACCACATCATCCTCCACCCTTCCTAGCAAGACGTGGGCCCTGGC
>NW_015288426.1:0-314 GCF_001447785.1 Gekko japonicus | reverse complement strand
GTCGAAGTATAGAGAACATTCCCTTCCAGGCTGGTATAAAATAGGTGGGGGCATTGAAGGCGGTTTACCAGATTAGGGTCGCATGAAAATGGATCTGGGTTTATTCAAAACATATGACTAATCTGGGCCCTTGCTGCCGGTGGTGTTCTGGCAGCCAATAACTCGGTTTTTGCAAGGGGGAAAAATTATATGCATTTCTTGGAATAAAGAGCCACATCGCTGCAACCTGGGGCAACTGAAAGGTCAAAGACTGGAAGAGCTAAGTGGGAGAAAGTCCTCACTATTCTGAATAGTAACGTGGACGTGGAATATCC
>NW_015288425.1:0-314 GCF_001447785.1 Gekko japonicus | reverse complement strand
GTTCGTGCCTTTGGGGATCACAATCGAGGAAATTAAGCAATGCGCCCCATGGTACTTTAGCGAAGTCTGCAGGTAGTTTCCGGACATCTTTGATGGGGCCCGCGGATGTTACACGGGACCCCCTGTTTCCTTACAACTCAACCCCAAGGTGCCCCCATCCGCACGCGATTCCAAAGCGCCCCGTTTGCCCTGCGGCCGAAAATCAACGCAGAGCTGGACCGCCTGGTGGCACGAGGGGTCCTTGAACCGGTCTCCCATGCCTCATGGGAGACCCCTATCATCACTCCCATGAAACCTAATGGTGATGTCTGCAT
>NW_015288424.1:0-314 GCF_001447785.1 Gekko japonicus | reverse complement strand
CTTTGTGGTTCGGTTCATGCCCATCCTTAGTCATATCCTCCAGAAACTCCACCCTCTCCAGCCATGCCCCCCTAGATCCTCCAGCATTTGCCAGTACATGGCCAAGAACCCTACTTATGAGGTAATCTAGTCCCCACAGGAAAATCCCATTATGAACTATTGGGACTGCATTTGATGGTGCAATATCCAATACATGTGTGGATGCCACCTCAGTCTCTTTCACCAGCTGTGGAGGTTTTCAAATAG
Organism: Gekko japonicus; assembly: GCF_001447785.1. Classification (NCBI taxonomy): domain Eukaryota; kingdom Metazoa; phylum Chordata; class Lepidosauria; order Squamata; family Gekkonidae; genus Gekko; species Gekko japonicus. Next base: position 68 of record NW_015288424.1, on the reverse strand, counting down.
GTGAGCTTTCCAGTATAGTCACACAGACAAAGCTGTCCACTGGTCCCCTCTAATCTAGGGCTGTATCC
>NW_015288423.1:0-314 GCF_001447785.1 Gekko japonicus | reverse complement strand
TGAAGGGAGAAGTGCTCCTGTCTCCCACAAAGGACAGCTGTTCACCCGGAATCTGCAGCACGTCCCCCTCAGCCCTGGGCTGGCTTGGCCAACCTTCTGGGCCTGGGATGGTTCTGCTCCTGTCCCTCGGCCCTGAGGGATCTGCCTGGGAGCCATTCCACCATTAAGACCCCTCCTCCGTGTTTCTTGGGGTACAAAATCAGCCTCCCCCACCAGCTCCTCTAGACCAACACACAGTCAGCCGACAATCAGAGGGGACCAATCCCGGCTGGGGTTTCTCTGCAAGAAGCTGGGTTCTACATTGGCACGTTGTA
>NW_015288422.1:0-314 GCF_001447785.1 Gekko japonicus | reverse complement strand
TTTGTGTAACAAGGTGGTTTTAATGGATTTTATTGGCTTGGATCCCACCTAAAAGTTCCACGGACAGAAAGGGAGAGGGGGTGATTTTCACATATTTTCCCCTTCTGTGGCCGATCTCTAATTCCTCCCAAGCTATTTCTGCGGGGTCCCCCAGAAGCACATTTCAGGGTGCATTTTGGGCTGCACTGAGAAGGGAAAGGTGGGGAAATCATGCTCCGCAAATGGAAAGCCTTCCATCCCCAGAAATTTTAGGTGGAATCCAATGCAACATTTGCAAACCATTTTGAGTGGTTGAGCAGTGGAATAGTCTGCCT
>NW_015288421.1:0-314 GCF_001447785.1 Gekko japonicus | reverse complement strand
AGATTGGATTATTGTAACTCGCTCTATGCAGGACTACTCTTGTGCTTGACCTGGAAACTGCATCTAGCGGAGAATGCAGCAGCACAGGTGTTGACAGCAATGTCTGTGCAGGCGTGCATTCAGCCTGTGCTGCGCAAACAATAGAATACTGGGTCCAGTTCAAGGTTATCCTTCAAAGCCCTATACAGCAAGGGACTTGCATATCTTCAGGACTGCCTCTCCCCTTATGTGCCCCGCAGAGCCTTGCAATCCAGCGATCAACATCTTTCCGCTGACCCTGGCCCGAAGGACATCTGATTGGCCTCAACCAGGGC
>NW_015288420.1:0-314 GCF_001447785.1 Gekko japonicus | reverse complement strand
TTACAATGAATGTTTCATTCTGACAGTTTGAGCTCCAGCAATCTCTCTTCTTGATGCCAAGGTGTTAAATGTGTCATCCCCTTCTCCCCCTTTTTAGGGTAATAATTTTAGTCTTTTGTTACTAGAACAAACTGGAAAAGGCCAACTTTCCTGCATGAATAGACCAGATGAGCACGCAAGCCACATGTTGTCATAATTACACGTTATCTATGCATGTTTACTGAAGCTGCTCTGCTGGGAAGCCAAGTTTGCCATGGTTTCCAGCATACATATATGCAGTGAAATAGGTGTGGGTGCAGTTAATCATGGTTCAC
>NW_015288419.1:0-314 GCF_001447785.1 Gekko japonicus | reverse complement strand
CACTAATAAGCGCCTTGCAGGGCAACACACCATCCTTGTGGTATAGATTAGGTTGAGAGAGAGTGACTCAGCAAGCTTCTATGGGCAAGGCCCAAAGTCAGCCAGTAAGCTTCCATGAGATTTGAACCTGGATCTCCCAGATCATAATCTGACACTGTAGCTACTACACCACATTGGCTCTCAAGTTTTCCTGCTTCTCTCTTCCTGGCATCTAGCCCATGATGAAAGTCTGGACAATTGCAAAAGTTGTATGATATTGTGATGGACTGCACTTTAAAATAGTATAAGTGCTGTGTAAACAGGTAATGCACTGT
>NW_015288418.1:0-314 GCF_001447785.1 Gekko japonicus | reverse complement strand
ATCAAAATCAGCAAATAGTGCTATGTTGTCAGGTAATTCCTTGCCAACTATGCTGTCTTCAACACCTTTCCAAGTTCATAATACTGTATTTTGTAATTCTAGACAATGCAGGCTGTTAATAAAAAGATGGATCCACAAAAGACATTGCAAACAATGCAGAATTTCCAGAAGGAAAACATGAAAATGGAAATGACAGAAGAAATGAGTAAGTTAAAGCTTTTCACATTATACCCCAAACCATTCCTTTGTTCATTATTGGATCACTAACAGAACTCAGGATAGTTGTATTTTACTGTTTGGATAACATCTTTTTT
>NW_015288417.1:0-314 GCF_001447785.1 Gekko japonicus | reverse complement strand
TCCTTCTGTTAAGGGGGGAGGGAGAAAGAGGGTCACAGTAATAGAGGAGGCAAGGGATAAAGTAAGTCCCCTGGGGTATCTGCTGCTCACCCCAGGGACATGGCAAATTGCAAACAAACAAGCAAGCAATGGTCCAGGGAGCTAGGATAGCACAATGGCTAGGAGCAGACTAGATGGCTCTGTGGAAGAAAGGAGCGCCTTAGAGACTAATGCCTTTTCCAAGATCCCTCCCTCAGTGACTTTGCAGCATAGTCTGCAGCAACGTGGCCCCCTTCTCTCCTTTCGCTGGGGACTTGTTACTTCTTGGAACTAAA
>NW_015288416.1:0-314 GCF_001447785.1 Gekko japonicus | reverse complement strand
TTTTTTTGGTAACATGAACCAAAATAAATTTTAAATATGGTTCATGAGGACATATTTAAGTTAAGCTCAAGTTAAGCAGGAATAGGTGGTTAGTATTCTTGGTACAGTTGATCACCTGAACTGAAAACGGCATAAGATTCCTAAGCACTTTCCCAATGTTTGTGCACATGCCTTTGTATACCTGACTCAAAATGACTGCAGAATTATATGAAAAAGTAATTGGTTAGAAAAAAGCTGGCGATGTGGTTTATGAGACCCTGTGAGAGAAGCTAAAACTGATAGGAGCTGGGGGAGGAGCTTGTGGATCTCTTTGA
>NW_015288415.1:0-314 GCF_001447785.1 Gekko japonicus | reverse complement strand
TGAATACTTGCTGTGTACGGTTTTGTCCAGGGGAAGGCACCTTTTTGCAAATGTAGAATTCTTCTGGCCTCTTCTGGCATTGTAGTGTTAAACGAGCGGACTCTGTGAATGTAACGCTAGAGCCCTATCCAGGGAACGTTGCCTTTTTGCAAAAAACGTAGAATTTTTCTGACTTCTACCCACTGCATCGCAGTGTTAAATCGGTGGACTCTGTGAACGTAGTGAAGGAACCCTGTCAATGTACCTGAGGCTTTACAAAACAATGTAAGTAAAAGAGAGATCTCTGCCCTGTAGAACTTGCAGGCTAAATTTGA
>NW_015288414.1:0-314 GCF_001447785.1 Gekko japonicus | reverse complement strand
ATACAATGCAGCACTGATGAAAGTCTACTCTGGAGGTGGGTAAAGGTGGAATAATGTTCAGTGATAAGCAGTTTTGAAGAAACAGCTGTTGAGTAGCATCTACCATCTTATGCATGGTGGTTCTTACCCAGTGATAAAAGATGTATCTTCTAAGTTTAGATGGAAACTAGGTGTGCTTTCACAGCTTGTACCACACTAAGTCCCTGCACCATACTGAAGTTGAAAACTAGGCCACTTTATGTGATTGACCTTCATTAATACTTCTACTTGGTAGAAAAAAAGAACATGCTGTCATGTGTGATGAATGCAACCAA
>NW_015288413.1:0-314 GCF_001447785.1 Gekko japonicus | reverse complement strand
GCCAACGCAACATGAGATGCTTATACAACTCACGAACAACAGGCCCAAAATGTCAGGGGACATCACTGTTAATAAACACAACCACAGAAACTGTGCATTTCTAAACAAGTCCAGGAGGAAGGAAGGTCAGTCCCATTGACCAACAAGTATGGACCATTCCTTCACAATGGCTGAAGGGAGAGACAGAGGGAAAACACATTCATTCCTTTTAAACCAGTTGGCTCGATTTATTTAGAAATTTATAGCCCACTTCCAATGCTCCGTCTAAGCTGTGGAGCCTTTTGAGCCTTTTAAGTACTCTGTGAGCTACTGGC
>NW_015288412.1:0-314 GCF_001447785.1 Gekko japonicus | reverse complement strand
ATACAATATATAGCAGATAAATAAATAAAAGTATAGTGGATAAATAAATAAAAGTAAACCGTATAATTACTTTTAAAACCACTTCATTACATGTCTATTTAAATGTAATAATTAAAAACCACACAATCAAACCAAGAAGATGGGGTTGAGTCCAAATAGCAGAACTTTATAAAATACTCCTAAAATATACCGAGGATCTGTTGAGTGGTGCTCTCTTCTAAATAATCTAAAGAAGGTAATAAATTACTTCCTAATAATATGTCCTCACCCTTACCTAGATAGCCAAGGCTAGGCCAATCTCATCAGATCTTGGA
>NW_015288411.1:0-314 GCF_001447785.1 Gekko japonicus | reverse complement strand
GATTAGAAGCTAGGAGACTGGGTCTATGAGGGTGGATGAGCCTTGGGTCAGCCATTCCCTCTCAGTTTCATAGAGCTGTGAGGATAAAATAAGGAAGAGAGAGCTACACATGCCATCCTGACCTCCTTGCAGAAGGAGCTAAGTAAAAATGTATCAGACTGTGATCTCCAAATGTACTCCACATGATCACATCATACACGGAGCTAACTATACAGGTACTCACTATAAAAATGTTAGCACAAAAGCTCAGACTCACAGGTTTACAGTTCTATGGTAACAGTCGGCAGATTAATGCATTTGTTCCCAGCCCATTT
>NW_015288410.1:0-314 GCF_001447785.1 Gekko japonicus | reverse complement strand
ATCTCCAGTTAAAAGGACCAGGTAGGTGATGTGAAGACCTCTTTCTGAGACCATGGGAAACCAATCTGAATACACGTTACTGACCCTGATGGACCGACGGTCTGATTAAGTGTAAGGCCGCTTTTGTGTTCCTTTGTGACAACACGAAGCGGGTGAAAAGGGGTTCCCTAAATTGCCCAGTTCTTTCTTGGGATTTTTGGATCTTTTGTCCTTTGTTTTGAAATCTGATTTTTTTACGTGTATGATAAATATTCTCCGTTAATTTCAAGATCATACAATTAAGCCCAAGGCACTGGCCAAACATGTTCTTCCCC
>NW_015288409.1:0-314 GCF_001447785.1 Gekko japonicus | reverse complement strand
ATCTCATAAAGTTGGAATAACATTATCAGTCATGATATCACACTGGGAGAGTGATCATTCTGCCTTATGGTGAGTATATATCTGCTTACATTGCAGCATATACAATAGTACTTTAAATTTCTTTCACTGTGTGCTGTGAAGATAGTAGCTGTGTTCCCTGGAACATCCTAATGTAAACTGCAAAAGGCACATTTAGAGACTGTTTAGCAACAGCTACTCTTTACTTGGGCAGTCAGCTGCCAGCACCCACCATTTTGGACAAATGCAAAAAAAATTCTTTAAGGGAACACAAGCACAGAAGTGTGTGTGTGGGG
>NW_015288408.1:0-314 GCF_001447785.1 Gekko japonicus | reverse complement strand
TTAGCTTCTGAGATCTAACAAGACTGAGCGAGCCTGAGCCATCCAAGTCAGAGCCCAAGAATCCATATCCTATCTTAATTTTCTAATATTTAGGATGTGTAAGAGTTAGGGTTGAAAGATTACAGTTTTTACACTTCTTTTTGTTTTGTCCTTGCTAAATCCATTGTGCTTGCATATATTGTGCGTGCCTTTTATTTTCTTCATCAAATTTCATCACTTTTAAATGTGGTCGTTCTCTGTGACTCACATCAAAGCCCATGTTCAATCATGCATACCAAAAGTGGGAAGGAGAGGGGCTCTAGTCCCCTAGGGTG
>NW_015288407.1:0-314 GCF_001447785.1 Gekko japonicus | reverse complement strand
CTTTAAAAGTGGAGGACATCAGTAGGAATTCAGACCCTTGGCTTCATCCTGAAAGGAGCAGAGCTAGAGGAGAAGAAAGAACTGTAAAGTGTTAATAGGTCATAATGTGGGGAAAATCTCTGACCTGCGGATACTCAAGTTGGAGGAATTTTGAAATTCATACTGGTGGAGCCCTGTGTTAACTGCATTTTAAAGAGAGGCAAAGAAAATAATTTTAGATGCTTACAGATTGCCTCTCAGACATTTAGCTGGGTTGGTCCAGATTAGTACTTTGGATGTGGGATCACCCCAGAAGTCTAGGGTTGCTACACAGA
>NW_015288406.1:0-314 GCF_001447785.1 Gekko japonicus | reverse complement strand
CTTAAAAGCCCAGGCTAGGCTGCATTCGGAGGCCAAAGGGGCACAGGATAGCCTTCTCCACTGCAGGCAGCCGCTCTTAAAAGGACTGCCCTGGAGATGCCTCCTCCCACACACGCACGCATACATACACACGGACTCTAACGTGGCACTGTAGCATGATTTATGCCAGAGGTCCCCAAGCTTTTTGGGAATTCTGAAACACAACGGTGGATGCAGCCACAAAATGGCGGCGGGTGGAGGCGGAGCCCACCACAAAATGGCGGCGGGTGGAGGCAGAGTCAACTGCACAGAGGAAGCCCAATTGCAGGGGAGAA
>NW_015288405.1:0-314 GCF_001447785.1 Gekko japonicus | reverse complement strand
CCCTAATGTTAGATTTCCTGGGAGCTATATTCCCAGTGTGCCCAAGCTGAGGCCGAGACTTACCCTGCGCTGCCTTTTTGGGCTCTGGAGTGGGGGAGCATCAGGCAGCAATGTGCCATGTGTTCTGCTTTCGAGGGACCACAGGGTCTGAAGTGTGGGCAGGTCCCATGGCAGTACAGGTCCAGCCCTCCTGCATGAAGTCCTGGCATCAGGTAGGGGGTGGGGTTTCAGGCAGTCTCGAGGCTTTACCTGGCCCTCCACAAAAACTTGCTACTTCTGGGACCCCATCCCTGTTCTGCATGGTTTTCCCATAC
>NW_015288404.1:0-314 GCF_001447785.1 Gekko japonicus | reverse complement strand
CTGGAACAGGGAGCAGGTGCTGCTTTGTAAGAACAAAGAGGATTTTGATGGCAGGCTGTTCTGTACTTATGTATGATTTATCGGCGCTGAATCATCTCCATGGGAATTATTATTGTGTTCAGTTGTGCCTGCTGTGATGTGTAGCGAATTATGTAAGGTTCTACAAGATGATCACAGACACACGAAGGTCTTTAACCTATGGATTGGGACTATCACCTGGGATGTGGAACTCTACCTGGTGAGTCTGAAGCCCTTGTAAAGCTGCCATTTCTAGTTGTTTTTTAGAAGGACATAAAAACATAAGAGAAGCTAAT
>NW_015288403.1:0-314 GCF_001447785.1 Gekko japonicus | reverse complement strand
CACCTCTGCTCCTCTCTTGCCCTGAAAACTCCATGGCCCTGGGGTCAACCTTAATCGGCCGCGACTCGAAGGCACACAACAATCCCTGTATTTACAACTCGGCTTTGGGAAAGTCTTCTCCTTACCTTAAACCAAGCAACGGTTGGCTGGGGATTCCCTTCGATAATGGCCTCGAACTTTGCCATCTCCCCACACCGAACTAGCACATCTTCAATTGTCACCTGCATGTACGGCGGGGCTGGTGAGACATAACGTTCCCGTCAGTTGAACAAATTTAGAGTCCAAGGGCCCCTTTAAGACCAACAACGGTTTAT
>NW_015288402.1:0-314 GCF_001447785.1 Gekko japonicus | reverse complement strand
CGTTGTGTGGTTTTGTGAATTCTAGAAATCCAAGATCTTCCCTTCCTATGAACAGCTCTCATTTGACAAGGATGAAGCTGAAAACCTGGGAGCTCCCACATTGCCTCCCAGTTGACTGCTTGTACTGATTACAGACATTCAGTAGCTGAGTGAAGCACATGCTGCACCCATAAGCTGCAAAAAGGAGCACTATCTGTCATCCAGTGGAGTGAGATGGGCCAGTGGAATAATCAAAATCAGCAATGAGTGTGTTTTGTATGACTGTAAGGGCCCAGCTCCAGCCGTGCCCCCAAATCCACAGCTTTGTCCCTTTT
>NW_015288401.1:0-314 GCF_001447785.1 Gekko japonicus | reverse complement strand
ACACTTCAAACATCATAGAACAGCATAGACTCAAATCCAATACACAACAGCTTGCACCTCTGACCACACCTAGACTTTTATGCCTGCGATAGAAAGAGAAAGCAAAAGATCAGCTTGGATTTTAGACCACTGGCAGAGATGTACCCAACACGTCCCTCGCCAGTTTGAGGTATTTCAGTTTTCCCACACTTTATATCTGAGCTCCAATGTAAGGCAAATACAGCCAATGCTTTGTTACTGGGCACTTAGTTGTCCAGAAAGCTCAGTTAACTGGCATCACCCAGAAGGCAAGTTTCTTCTCCCCCTCAGCCACC
>NW_015288400.1:0-314 GCF_001447785.1 Gekko japonicus | reverse complement strand
AAAAAATTCCCTTGAGTCTGATTCAGGTCAGTGTACAGTCGATCTTGTAGGCTGGAAAACTTTAGTAACATTTTTGTGAGCATTCCTAAGTGGCTGAAGTAAGGTTTCAGTCTACAGCCCTTAGGTATCCTAAAACACAATGTATAATTCTAAAAACTCTGTCACTTTGGTGAAGTTAATTGATTTTCTTAAGCGTTCACTCATTTCTGTATTGTGATCTTGTCTTTGTTGAAAAATTCCTCTGTCAAACAAATAAGCTGAATTAGTGGACACTGCAAACTTGACAAGGGAATGTAGGTGAAATTATTCTGAAC
>NW_015288399.1:0-314 GCF_001447785.1 Gekko japonicus | reverse complement strand
ACCAGGAGGTGAAGAATGCCTTTCGAAGAGTATTAGGAAGGAAAAGAACTTTGGAAGTGGGCACAAGGATAATGGGCTGAGTCCCACTTTTGAATTTTACTCCTTCCATTGCCACCAGCCTTTTTAAAACCTCCTCTTTTCCTAATATTGCAAGGTGTGAAGACCAGCCAATATGGCTGTCTTCACTAATCCAATGGGCATTGTGTTCTAAGGAGGGGGCGGGTTTTATCATAGAGCCCTAACATGTTTCAGATGCACACATCACTCCAATTATTGATTTAAAGATGCTGCCTTAAACTGAATCAGACCATTGG
>NW_015288398.1:0-314 GCF_001447785.1 Gekko japonicus | reverse complement strand
TCAGATCTAACAATAACAGCAGTGTACCACCACAATAGATGTCAACTGCATTTAAAGACAATGCAGGGGGGAAATCTCCAATTGTACGAACAGGGGACCACTAATCTTAATGCAGGTGCAAGCTCTCCTTTTGCAACTGTGTTTACGACAGGAGTGGGCATGCCCAAATGCAGGAGAGAAGTCTTGCCACATTCCCCACTGCTCAACACACAAGTCAGAAGAGTGAAGCTTACAAGACTGAGAAGGATACGAGCACTGCAGGTCTCGGGCTTTCCAGATCCCTTGCTCAAGAACTCATTTTCCATGCTGTAAAG
>NW_015288397.1:0-314 GCF_001447785.1 Gekko japonicus | reverse complement strand
TTCCCAAAGCAAGGAGTTTAGCTAATTCTGGCTGTCCTCCACCTTTTTGGAGCCGTAGGCGCTGCACCTGTACAGGAGGACACTTGACTGGGAACTTCCCAATATTTGGTTATTGGACTCTAACTTCATGGTAGCCATTCAGTGGCTGGCCGTGCCCCCCATGACAGTAGTGGTACCTGTTCAGTGTTCTCAAGATTCTGAAAGTGTCCATAGGCTTAACAAAAGAGGAGACTTCTGGCTTAGGGTAAAGGTGGCAACATCTGGAAGCTTATGTTTATGTTTATGTGGATATCATCAACATAATGATGATGCGC
>NW_015288396.1:0-314 GCF_001447785.1 Gekko japonicus | reverse complement strand
TTTTTCTACAAAAAGAGCCCTGGCTGATATTTGTGTCTTATGAGGACAAGACTTTGCCAATACTATTGCCATTTTGAGAGGATATTCCTTTGTTTTCTTTCTGTAAAAAATAATGTGGTTGTTGTGGACTGTGTGAACTTCACTGAATAGGAAATTTTGTATCCAAATTCATGCAGGTAAATATAAAGATATCTCAAGGAATAATGTTTAGAGGCCAGAAACCATTTCTCTTAGGATTGTCAGGTAGGGTTGCAGGGTCCCTTTTGCCTGCTGGCAGGGGGACGAGGGGGATGTTCCGGGAGTGGGAAGTGATG
>NW_015288395.1:0-314 GCF_001447785.1 Gekko japonicus | reverse complement strand
TGAAATACATTGGCTTAGCACCTACTATTTAGGGCCTCTGTTAGAAGAAACTAAAGAACTACAGAGTTACTAGAATTCTTTGGTGGGGATCCAACCAGCTTTTCCACAGGTGTAAAGGGAGGAGGATGGCCAAAAATGCTATGCTGGAGATCGTGGACAGAAGTCATGTGTGATGAAGGCTTTGTAGTTAGGAAGAGATCGGCCCATTGACCGTATAATTCCCTACTCATCTAGGGTTGTATTCCAGAGACACAAAGACAAGAATTTCCTTCATGTATCAGGCCAGCATTCTGTCTAGTCCAGTGTTCTGTCCT
>NW_015288394.1:0-314 GCF_001447785.1 Gekko japonicus | reverse complement strand
AAGTATAAATTAAGTGAATAAGGAGACAATGATACCTGCGAACAAAAATAAGGAGACAATGATACTTGCGAACAACTTTTCTTTTTAACAAAAGAATTCAACATTGTTTTGTTTTCATTGGGGAGCCTCCCGCAGGCATGCAGGACCCCCCCACCGTGTTCCCCCCACAACACACTTTATAAACCACCATATCAATCTTTTATGTATGAGTCTTTGTAACTTCAGGACATTTTTTCCCCTTTGTGCTCCCTTTCGAGATTTCATGTGTGATCTCTCAGGAAAGCTAAGAATAAAAATATTCTAACCATGAGCCC
>NW_015288393.1:0-314 GCF_001447785.1 Gekko japonicus | reverse complement strand
AGACTGAACTGTTTAAAAATCATTACTAGGTTTAAATTACAAACAAAGAAAACACAAAGGACCCATGTTTGATTCATTTCATGCATTTGATGAAGTGGGCGCTAGGCTATAAAACCTTACACCGAAGTAAAGCTTTAAAGCATCACACCACAACTCCTTTTTTCCCTGTTAAAAAAAACAAACAACTTAGTCTGACAAAGTGGGTTCTAGTCCCTAAAAGTTCATGCTGGAGAAAAACCTATTAATAAGGGTTTATTAAAGTGCCACAAGATTCCTGCTTATATGTATCATGCCAGAAACGCATTCTAAAGACA
>NW_015288392.1:0-314 GCF_001447785.1 Gekko japonicus | reverse complement strand
CCTTTTATCATTGTGGTTGTGTTCTTTTTAAATGCTGTAATCATGAAGTGGTGAAGTTGTATAATCCATTTTGCCATCTGCTCAGCCCAACCTTTTGGCAGCTCAAACCCTCAAAAGGAGCTGTGGTGTGATGTTACTGTTTGCCTAGGAATAACTTTCTCACTGCTCAGGCCTGTTACTGGTTGCCCCAGTCCTCAAAAAAAGCTGCAATCTGATGCTGTTTTATTAATTACTATTTGGTGTCTGTATTTTGTTTGAATGTTCTATGTTGGTTAGCCAAGTGATATGTTCTTTTTGAACAGAAAGGTGGGATA
>NW_015288391.1:0-314 GCF_001447785.1 Gekko japonicus | reverse complement strand
AGCTCAGCTTAGAGGGAACACTGGTTGCGGTTCCTGTGAAATGCACAACCCTCCAACCACAGGGTGTCCAGGAAAGCCCAGGAGATTAATGGCCGCCCCTCCCCTTCAAGCGCAGCCAAACACTCAAAAACAATAAATCGGAAGATGTACAAATGGTTTGGGGTGGGGCAGAGAGGACCACATCTGGCAGCTTGTCAACATCTGGCTGGTCACTCACGGCTCAGCCTGGAACTATTTGATGTCTAGTGAAAGACTTCCTGGCTCTCGTGCAGACAAGCTAGCAGACATTCCCCACTCCTCCACAAGCAGCTGCT
>NW_015288390.1:0-314 GCF_001447785.1 Gekko japonicus | reverse complement strand
GGGGGGAGTTGTAATTGGCTGTAGGGTTCCTGAGCACATTTGCCAGATGTTTTGCCCCTTAATTTTACTTTCTCTGTTTCAGCATAAAGAGTGCACCACAGGCAGTATAACACTGCGTAACTCCTGCAGATCTTAACCTTTCCTTTCATATATTGTAATGATCGTACATTTAAACTGTGTATCTGTACATCTTAGATTGTACATCTAATCTGGTGAAGTTCAATAACAATCTGAAAAAAGAGATGTGTTTTCTGTATCACAGAGTGAGGCTTGGGCCATGGACAGTGGGACTCAGCTCCAGACCTGGAGTATTG
>NW_015288389.1:0-314 GCF_001447785.1 Gekko japonicus | reverse complement strand
ATGACCCAGCAGAGGAACCTGAGGGAAATTCAGGAGTGCATTGTTTTTAAGCCCTTTTAACATAGCAGTTGGGGAAGAGTAACTTTAAAAACCATTGTCATTTCAGATAATGGGACCATACAGTTCTATACATAAAGGTCCTAATTATGGTCAAAAATGGACAACTTCTGCCCCTGATGGTAGGACAGCAAGTCACCTGGAGGGAACACAGAGAAATCAAGAATTAAGAACTTCATAAAAGTTCTTGAGTGCAGCTAGAATTATAAGCTCATCCAAAGTTTAACTTTTTACTCAAGAGTAGATTCATTGGTAGC
>NW_015288388.1:0-314 GCF_001447785.1 Gekko japonicus | reverse complement strand
GTGCCCTTAGCTGTGTGTCACTGCAGGACCTTCGTGTCCTAAGGGCCCAGCTTGGCATTACCAGTATTTTATTTTACCTTTGGAAGTCATAAAGTGCTCTGCTTTCCCTTAGTGATGGAATTGATAGGAAACTTCCCTATAACAAATGTGCAGTGGATTTTCACCAAAAGGGGGAGGGGTATGATTTCTGGAATAATGTTCCTTTTTTAAATAGACTTTTAAGTCAATAGAAAGGTTAGACATGGTTTCTGTTTACTAAAGCATTGCTTGAAAACCTGTGGCCCTGCACTCTGGAGGTAGTGTGTATAACAATC
>NW_015288387.1:0-314 GCF_001447785.1 Gekko japonicus | reverse complement strand
TGCAGATTTACGAATTTCTGCACCCGCACCATGAAATAGGCGAGCTCTTCAGGGTTGCCGTCAAACGTAGCTTCCAGCAAGTCTTTTGGTCGTGGTTGCCTTGGCCCCGGGCCACCTGGTTGTTGGGGGGGAAGAGCCGGTGCTCCTGGTACCGGAAAAGGTAGTGCTGGTCCTCCTGGGGGAGGCAGGGCTGGTCTCACCAGTCCCGCCGGAGGGGCCTGGGGTGCCGGTCTCCTGGCCAGCACAGTTTTGACCGACCTCTCCACCAAATCCGGTATTTGATGGAATACATCTTCCACCGTCTGCATCAGCTG
>NW_015288386.1:0-314 GCF_001447785.1 Gekko japonicus | reverse complement strand
CAATCTGCTGAAATAACAGGCTTCCCATTGATATTGTGGTTCGAATTACAATTGGTGAAAGCTCATCTTCTTACATGCAGCCACCCATATAAATGAGTAATCCTAATGAAACAATTTTTCACATCATTTCAAGGCAGGCTTTAGCTCTGAAAAGGCACCCTCCAATGAAACAACTTGAGTGCCATAAAATGTAATCCATTTTAACAATGTGTAGTGTGGTGTTATGTAATTTTGTCCCCAGATCCTTTATACACTAGGTACATAATGTTTGTCTCTTTCATTGGAAAGAATGACTTCCATAATTACTCAGCATG
>NW_015288385.1:0-314 GCF_001447785.1 Gekko japonicus | reverse complement strand
TGGCTCCAGGATATTAGGACAGAAAGTTAGGGACTGTAGAGGAGAGTTTCCTCCCCCCATCCTTGGCTCTCTTGTGTAGCTCTGCATCCATTTTGAGAAATGGGCTAATTCACAAAAGACAGACACATGTTGAGACCACATACTGTAACAAGGGGTCATGGAGTAACAGAATGAAGTTTGAACCCAGGCCTTCTAGTCCTATTCTCTAACATCACTGGCTCACATAATAATTTTCAGCAGCCTCTTCATCTCTGACCACTGTTGTTTCATAGTTTTCAGAACTGTGTTATGGTCAGAAATATTTGCGTATAAAA
>NW_015288384.1:0-314 GCF_001447785.1 Gekko japonicus | reverse complement strand
CTTAATTTATATATAATGACTCATTTGCAAAATTTATAACAAAAGTCCACAATTAGAGAGATCAACATTTATTTGAAGCTCTTAACACTAAAAGTCATAAAAAAGGTGTTTCTTTAACCTCCCATCTCACAGACACATTGAATCTGTTAATGTAGATCTCAGTCTTGGCTATTTCCCAGATTTTATATAGCCAAGCCTTAATATTCAAATACTTGGTAGTATTACCACTTCTGGCAATAGCCAGTTTTGCAGCCGTAAAGAGATCCAGACTGATCCTTCTATGAACTGAAGGTAGATGATCTATCAAAGAAGAA
>NW_015288383.1:0-314 GCF_001447785.1 Gekko japonicus | reverse complement strand
AAAGCTTATTCCCAGAATTAAACTTTTATCGGCCTTAAAAGTATCACTGGACTCAAACTTCCCCCTTAGTCATCTTTTCCCCTCCTACCATAAAAAGCTGCAAATATTTTACTTTTTCTGGTAAGAGCGGAACTCCAAGCCGCAGACCAATTTGGTCAGCAAAATTACAATTCCCAGGAGTCCTTGGGGGAGGTCAACTACCAATGGTTAAACCAGCTAGAAGCTGATAGAAACTGCTTGGTTAGACAGACCATTGCTGCATATCTACTTGGGGGAAAGTCCTACTGAGTCCAATGGAATTTACATCCGAGTAA
>NW_015288382.1:0-314 GCF_001447785.1 Gekko japonicus | reverse complement strand
CCAGCTTATCATCAATGTAGGAGCTGAGTGGGAAAATGCTGTAGTGGTTTCTTCTCTCCCACCTCATTCTTTTTTTCCTAAACCAAAATCAGAACAGCTCATACATAATTCTAAGCAACACACTCTAAACTATTTAGACTGAACTCTGCCGACTCTTGCAGAACATGGAGTAATTCAAGGCACAGGTGAGATGTTCTGTGATTTTTTTGTGGTGTGACCCTGTTCCAGAAAGGAGGTCAAAACAAAATTCAAATAATAATATCTTCAGGTCTCTCCCAGTATTGGGGTGGGGGGACAAGACCAGGGTTCCCTCT
>NW_015288381.1:0-314 GCF_001447785.1 Gekko japonicus | reverse complement strand
TGGTTTGCCATCACCTTCCTCTGCAGAGTTTTACTCGAAGTTGGGTAAGGAATGTGTAAACTCTGATATCAGCCTTCCTGCGTATTTGCATCACATATCAGGATACTTGCAAAAGCAGATGTGCCTGAAACATGGCTGTATGATGCATGTGTATTGTTATCCATGCTTGACTTAACATCACATTTCCCATTCAAAAGTAGGGCACATTTATGTCAACTAGATGCAGGATTATTTAATTGACAATTAATTCCCACTTGTTAATGCAATTATCAATTATGTTTAATTTCTGTTTAAGTTTGTGTACAAGAGCGTTA
>NW_015288380.1:0-314 GCF_001447785.1 Gekko japonicus | reverse complement strand
TCTTAGCAGGAGTCCTCTGGGAAATGTGGCAAATCAAGTGGAAATGATTTCTACTTCCCTCCAAATGCATCAGATTTTGGCATTAGGGAGTACCCCGATACTTACTTTGAAGAGGTGCAATTTTAATGGAAGATATAATTTATAAACCAGGTCCTATTAATCGAGATGACTAAACACAGCTTGCTTTAAGAAGTGTCAGACTGGTGTTGTGGTTAGAATGCTGGACCAGGAGTTGAGCCATGTATGTCTCTTCTGCCATGGTTCAGTGCCTCAATCTAACCTTCCGCGGTCACACGGAGCATTTGCCATGCTGA
>NW_015288379.1:0-314 GCF_001447785.1 Gekko japonicus | reverse complement strand
AAAAAAAACTTGTGGCCATGTTATCCATTGTATTTTGTGTTAAATGAAGAAGTACTTAATCTTTTCTCTGTTTGAATTGGGTGTCCCGGAGTCCAGTGCTCCAGACTTCTAAACCTTTCCTTGCCAGGGAGGGCTTGTGGCTCAGTGGTAGAGAAGGCCTCATGTTCAATTCCTGGCCTTGCCAGTTGAAATGATCCATGTAAGCAGGTGTACCTGTTTGACCCTGGAGAGTCCGTGTCACTTCAAGTAGACAATACTGACTGGACCAGTGCTCCGACCCAGCATAAAGCAGCTTCACTGTTCCTGTGCTTCAA
>NW_015288378.1:0-314 GCF_001447785.1 Gekko japonicus | reverse complement strand
GGGGGGGGGCTGCTTGTGGCAGAGACTCAAGCAAACAAGGCGCTTGGAGTTTTCCCCACAAAGGGACTGGACTCAGGTTCCACGACAAGATCAGATAGGTAGGGCAGAGCAACATATGCATCTGGCTTCAGTTATATAACTTGGAATGGAATAGATTGTGAAAGAATCCTTTTTCCTGCCTTGTGAAAATGGAGGAGAATCCAGTTTAACTCAGAAGAAAAGTGTGGCAGAAGAAGTTCCTGGCCCGTGGCAGTTTCTCCAAATACGTAAAGCAAGGAAAGTCTTGGAAGGGGAGAGGAAGCATTAAGTGGTCT
>NW_015288377.1:0-314 GCF_001447785.1 Gekko japonicus | reverse complement strand
GGGTAAGAGGGCAGGTTTTGCTGGCAGAGAGTTTTGAATGCCCAGTGCACCTGCAGCCTTTTCCTTTTAAACATGAACTGTGGACCAAGTTGGAGTCAGCAGCCCTCGGTTCCACTGGCGCAACCCTCCACCAGCCATAGAGCTGGGGCTGGAGACAGTTATTTTAGAGCTGTCTGACTGAGACCTGATGCTGGGTGCAGTTGCCTAGAGTCATGCTGTTCCCCTCCTCCACTCTACCCAGGCACAAACAGTGCTCCAGTTAAAGGATGAGATGATGATGAGGAGGATTATCGTATGGCATTGTGTGTGGTATA
>NW_015288376.1:0-314 GCF_001447785.1 Gekko japonicus | reverse complement strand
GCAGTGAATCCTGCAGCTTAATTCCTTGTTGAGTAAGTCAGTATTTCCTTTTGTCCGTTCGGAATCTATTACCCATCAACTTCAGTGGGTGCCTTATGGGTGACACAGACAAAGTGTACCACTGTCTCCACTGCTTGCGGAATTAAACTTCTGTCATAATAATAGAGTAAACTTCTATCATTTCTATCTTTCCTCTGAACTGAAAAAGCCAAAGTACAGGAAAGGGAACCCATCTGTCTGGTCCCTGACCACACCAGGACTCTCATTTCCCCCCTTGATATAAATGATAGGAACATAAGAACATAAGAGATGCC
>NW_015288375.1:0-314 GCF_001447785.1 Gekko japonicus | reverse complement strand
AGCTATTATTAAGTGAATGAGATAAGACATTAACTTCAGTAAGATCTGCTCTGTGCTTCTGGAACAATTCTGGCACAGATAGGCAGATACAACTTTTTGCAAATTTTGTCTCCTACTGGCAGTTTTAGAAGAGCATCTTTTCTTACCTTTCAGAAACTACATGCAGCTTGGTAATTTAAATGAATGGAAGTTTAATGAGAAAAACTAAATTCACTGACTAGTAAGTGCACAGTAGGGGATGTGGGATGATATGAGGCAGCCTGATCTCATCAGAACTGGGAAGCCAAGCAGGGTCCGTACTTGGGTGGGAGACC
>NW_015288374.1:0-314 GCF_001447785.1 Gekko japonicus | reverse complement strand
GGCCATTGGCCTGCTCCAACATTGCTTCTTATGTTCTTATGAGAAGCTGTGTTTTTGCCCAATGTAGTTGAGGACTCCCAGCTGAGGGCTCCCATCCATTAAAACGTGAAGGTGCCTCCTTACACCTTTGAGTCAAAATGAAGGTCAGCCTGACTTCTACTTGAAAGCAGAAGGTTTAAAGGCATTGGTATTGGGGAGAATTTTCACATGGCTTTAGTAGCAGACTCTGTATTTTCAGATTTATTTCCACTGATTTAGCACCATCCTACATTAAGGGCAATAGATTCAGAAAGTCAAAGTGCTGCCTGTTTTTC
>NW_015288373.1:0-314 GCF_001447785.1 Gekko japonicus | reverse complement strand
AACTAAAGAAAAGAACATTCCATGCCAACGTAAAGATGCAAGACTTTAAAAGCAAAAGTATGTGAAAGGAGGCAAAAACGGGATTCAAAGAAGTATCTGAAAAAGAATTGGTATCTTATGTCTCACACGATTCTAGGAAGAATATTCAAGGTAACAATTCTGGAGGGGAGGGGAAAAGAAAGGCTACATTCCAACCCTGCTAGGACACACACAGGTTTGGGGGCAGGATGGAGAATGGATGGAGAATTTCATCTATTACCATTATTATCATATTTATTTATTTATTATATACCCCACCCTCCCCGCAAGCGGGC
>NW_015288372.1:0-314 GCF_001447785.1 Gekko japonicus | reverse complement strand
ATTCGATCCCCATTAGAAGGATCAACTAGTAAGTGATGTGAAAGGTCACAGCCAGAGACCCTGTAGAACTGCTGCCAGTAGAGTAGACAATCCTGATCTTGATAAAACGATGTTTTGATTCTGCATAAGCCAGCCCTGTGCATTCACAAGGAAAGATGTAAATACCAAGAGACTAGCATCTTTTTTTAGGAGCCCAGATAACCAGGCACAGGAATTTTCCCCACTCTTTTCTGCTGAACTGTGGGGATAAACAGCTGGTTGGACAACAGCTCTCTATGAGTTGGAGCTGATCTCAAAGCCGTTGACTGTCTCTC
>NW_015288371.1:0-314 GCF_001447785.1 Gekko japonicus | reverse complement strand
CCTGGAGGGGTGGGAAGAACCATTTATTCTCCAATGAATAGCAGAAAAAGTATCAGTTGTACACATTTACACAAATGGGCTTAGTCTTCCCTGTCACCAAGCTTATGCCACCTGCTTCTAACTGCTCCTCTTGAGCCCACCCACCCAAATGCAGTCAGGCGAAAAAGGTTTTTATGTGTCGTTGCCAGTGCTCCAGCCATAGGTTTATAGAGGTGTGCAAAAAAGTCTTCTTGTTTCTATTGTGTTTATATCTCCCTTTTGTTCAATGACAGAACTCAAAGCAGCAGACACCGAAGTACTGATTGATCCCCCCC
>NW_015288370.1:0-314 GCF_001447785.1 Gekko japonicus | reverse complement strand
CCACCTGGAGGCTGGCATCCCTGCCTCCTTGTTAGAGAGTCACAATGCCCTGCTCCATCCTGACCCACAACTTGAGATCCACTCTCCCTGACTGTTGTGGTTTGGAAGAGGACTAAACCTCGGTGAACAGACCAGAAGGTAGCGGCACAAAAAAGCAGTACAGCTCCAGCGTCTCGAGGCAGGGCTGGTTAGTCCATGTTAGCAGGTGGACGGCAGGCTGTATGGGCTTTCTATTTAGCATTCCGCTAGTATTTAAATATCTAGTACGAATAAAACTTAGATTTTGACAAACGATTAAGACAATATTCAGGTTT
>NW_015288369.1:0-314 GCF_001447785.1 Gekko japonicus | reverse complement strand
TGATACAGGGGCAATCTAATTAAATTCACCGTTCATTTACCACATATGGGCAGTGTATCGATCATTCTCAGTGGCTGCTCAGTCTCGGTGGGGCTTCCCCCTTTTTGGAGGCTTTCCAATAAATGCGATCTTTAAAGGCAGATGAGCTCTTAGTGTACTTCCACTTATGTTAGTTAGCTCTAAGTCTCTCTTTAATATTAGCGGTAACCCAAGCCGCTGCAGCTTCTCTGTATTATATTGAATATGAATGTTTAGAAATATAGGTATGGCTTGGTGAAACAAAACTTTGGCATATCAGCCCAGGAAATGGGAGA
>NW_015288368.1:0-314 GCF_001447785.1 Gekko japonicus | reverse complement strand
CAGCTTCTCCAACAGTCCTGCACTGGGCACTCGGGTTTCAGCACATTTTTTAAAAACTTATTTAAACCAAAAAAATTTAAAACAAAGAAGAGAGAAACACCCGCCCTAACATTTCAAGAACGTTATAGAATCTCCTTTTCAAACATGTTGAAGGTGGCACTGGGCAAAGTGGCAGACCGCATGGGTCTATCACAAGGTACATGTCAAATTTTATCAGAGAAATACTCACCAAGTGGTTTGAGCCTCCCGGGATAGGGAGGCAGCCCGGTATAGCCAGATCTTGGCAGCTAAGCAGGGTCTGCACTTGGATGGGA
>NW_015288367.1:0-314 GCF_001447785.1 Gekko japonicus | reverse complement strand
GCACCTCTTTTTCTACAGAATGACGCCTGGTAGCAGCCAAATACCAGGCGGGACATAGACCTGCTGTCAAATCAGTCAGTCAATATTACCCCTAATGCTAGATGGACACTTTGGAAAATCTTTGTGCTACATCCTTGGGGGACATGGAGATGGGAAAGCCAGACACAGCTCCAAGCCACCAGGGCATATCCAGCCATACTCCAAAAAGCCTGCCTCCAGCCTAAGCAGCGTTTCTCCAACTTCAGTGGTACTTCCTGCAGGAGGGCATCCAAGATAATGAGGGGGCTAGGAGGAAAGGCCAAAAGTCCGGGTCT
>NW_015288366.1:0-314 GCF_001447785.1 Gekko japonicus | reverse complement strand
ACCAGAAATAACAACAATACTTCATTAAAACAATAAAAACAGTCTCCCTTGAGATACAGTATTATGGGAAAGGGAGAAGAAGTTCTTGCTATGCACTTTCTCCACATTGTGCATAATTTTGTAAGTGTCTATCACGTCTCCCCATATGCATCTTTTTATGAAAGAAAAAGCTCCAAATGCTGTTGCCTTTCTTCATAAAGTGCTCCACCTCATTTATCATAGGAGCATCTCCATATCATTTTCTTGAGATGGGCCAGCCAGGACTTATTCCTCCATATCTGCAGAATGGGGGCTCTTTTTGTAGCAGGAACTCC
>NW_015288365.1:0-314 GCF_001447785.1 Gekko japonicus | reverse complement strand
CTTCAGATAACACACTCCTATGAAAACCCTGTAGACAGAGATAGTTTAATTCAAATTGATTAAACATAAAGAGAGAACAGGGCAGACAGATTCTACCTGTGGTGTGAATATATGTAATAAGATGTTTTAATAATTCAAAACATCTAATTGTAAAATGTTGACATTGTACTATGCAATAAGTTCTGCTATAAATGTCAGCAGAAATTCTTATTATATTTTTAGGAAATACGTGTGGTGATTTGTAATTCACCCACCGTAAAGCTCTTAGCAATGATGAATGACAACCACAACTAGATGTTATACGTGTAACTCAC
>NW_015288364.1:0-314 GCF_001447785.1 Gekko japonicus | reverse complement strand
AACTGCCAGTCTGAACTCGGCCCATGTTTATCCTAGCTTTCCTTTTTAGACGATGCAAGGAGCTGTCGCAGAAAATAGGAGACAACAACTGGGGACCCATGACACCACACTGGATCTCAAATATAGAGACTTGGAAGCAATATTGCAAAATAATCATTTACCTATAGCTTATGGAACCAGGTTTGGGTGTGCAGATGATCATTCAAATAGTGATTTGCCACAACAAATGCTGGTTTAATCAGTCATGGATAATGCTATTGAGAGGTGATGAAAGAGGTTTCTGTTTTGAGCTGCTCTTGACAGGCATCTCAGTT
>NW_015288363.1:0-314 GCF_001447785.1 Gekko japonicus | reverse complement strand
CCGCCCCCACTTGGCAGCCCTACTCTGCATACCGATTCTGAGTTCTGAAAACTGCAAAACCAAGCATCTGTGATGTTCAGTCTCCTAGATAGAAAAAATTACCCAAAATAGAAACCTCTGGGAGAGTATGTCCTTGGGACCCTAATGAATAAATTAATGGAATTATTTTACAAATGATTTTAAATATGGCATGAATATACAGTTTCATACTGCCTGATTAAAAATCAATCCTTATTCCATGATTTTTTAAAAAAACCCTTTGGGCTTTAATGTATCTTAAACAGAAAAGCTGTCTTTAGATAGATTTTTCCTCA
>NW_015288362.1:0-314 GCF_001447785.1 Gekko japonicus | reverse complement strand
GGTTGCTAGTAAAGGCTTTCTTAGGAGTATGGTAAGAAAGTTGAGCAGTGGTTAAAATGCAGAGGTGGGCCAAGGAGAAGGCAGGGATAGTTTAATGGCAGAAGCCTTTGGAGGGGTAAAGGCACTTCTGTCCTGCAGAAAAAGACAGTGTTTGGCTGCTCTAGCAGGGATAGTGGAAGTATAGATTCTGTAGAGCAGAGGGGTCAATCACACAGCCTGTGCACCAGAACAGGCCCATACAGGGTTTTTATTTGGCCCATGAGCAAGCAACTTGTGCAAAGGGAACATGAGGTGTGAGGGAGGGAACAGGAAGC
>NW_015288361.1:0-314 GCF_001447785.1 Gekko japonicus | reverse complement strand
GATAAGCACAAGTAAGGGGACCCGCGATATTCGTGGGAGGGGAGAGAAAGAGCTCCATACAGAGCAGGAGAAGGAGGCAGCAGCAGCAGGTAAGCCTCCCCCGGTCTCCTCCACCCCCTGGCTCTGGCCGCGTCTCGCCGATTTCCTTTCACTCCCTTCCCTCGGTCTCCTCCACCCCACCCCAGCTCAGATGGCGAGGCCCGAGCGGCTGCCAACCGCCGGGCCTTGCTGATCTCTTTCCCCCCTTCCCCGGTCTCCTCCACTCCAGCTCGGATGGCGAGGCCTGAGCGACTGCCAGTCACTGAGCCCCGCCC
>NW_015288360.1:0-314 GCF_001447785.1 Gekko japonicus | reverse complement strand
TTATAAATTTGGGAGGAATTACCTCAGAATACCTTTCAGAAATGGCACCACCAAGCAAACCCAGAAAGGCACATAGGGATAGTCAGGGAGAGGAAGAAACCACAGCTAGGAAAAATCCTAGGCAAGAGGTGGAAATTATGAGAATTAAAATTGAATTGGATACAATAGAAGCTGAGAGAGAAAAAGAATAAGCCAGGATTGAGGCAGAAAGAGAACAACAAATACAGTTAGCTAGAACTGCACAGCAGGAAAGGGAAGCTGAAAGAGAAAAAGAAGAAATGTATACTATGAAGATGAAGGAAATACAGTTAAGG
>NW_015288359.1:0-314 GCF_001447785.1 Gekko japonicus | reverse complement strand
CACCTGATGCTTGCTAGAAACAGGGGAAACCAGTGGGACTGTGGCTAAATGGTAAAATACCTGTTCTGTGTTCTGTAGATGCTAGCATTCACTGCTTCCTGGCATCTCCAGGTAAAGTGGAGACGGCTTTTCTCTTCCTGAGGACCTGGAGAGGTGCTGCCCATCAGAGCAGACAGTATTGAACTAGATTGGTCAGTGGTCTGGTATGAAGCAGTTTCATATGAATGGTCAGGCTCAAATAAAAAAGAAAGATTTAAAAAAGGATACATTTGGATTACTGATCAATAAACTATTCTAAATATTGTGAAATTAAT
>NW_015288358.1:0-314 GCF_001447785.1 Gekko japonicus | reverse complement strand
CAAAGTCTGACATGTGTAGGGGGGAAAGACAGCTGTACATCAAAGCAGCAAGCAAATACATTTGCACACTCTTGTGGATTAGAGTGTTTCTCCATTACAACTGTATCAACTTTTCAGGGGTGTCATTAGCTCTTGAACTACGGCACACCTTCTTGCACTTCCCCGCAGCAACAAGTCACACCCCAATTACAGCTTAGCTAATGCTGGAATACCCAGTACCATCCATTGCTTCTGACTTAAGCACTGCCACAAACATTGGTATTACATCTTTCTCCCTTTATGCACAGTAAGGCTGCTTTCCTTCCTTCCTCTCA
>NW_015288357.1:0-314 GCF_001447785.1 Gekko japonicus | reverse complement strand
CAGCCCAGTGGCAAGAAAGGTGGTGTTCAGCCCTCCCCTGAGCCCCAGCAGCAAAGGAAAGCCAACATCCAATGAAGCTGCAGGTGGTGTGGTACTGGCTGGGCAGATGGTAGCAAGTCTTTCTCCCTACTGTAGGGGGTAAGGGGGGGCAGGTTGGGGCACCTTTTCCCAGGCAATTTCTTCCTCCCAGTCCACCCTTGACTACTTTGTAAGCTGCAGAAGACATACTGAGAAATCTGATTACTTTACAGCCAGCTGCCCTCTGCAAGCATGAAGAAGATCTGAAATCTCAGGGGTCATTTCCTGCAGGAGCG
>NW_015288356.1:0-314 GCF_001447785.1 Gekko japonicus | reverse complement strand
AGACCACACTGACCTTGATGGACCAGTGGGCTGGCTCAGAATATGACACCTTCATTGTTCATGTATGGAAGGCAGGTTTCCTTTTCTCTCCCCACCTGCCATCCCAGCGTAAACCTCTGCCGGTGTCTGTCAGCCACTGAAACACCCCGCCACACACACACACATACACTCATACCTGGTCTACAAGGACTGGGTACACCCCTGTCCCTAGTAATCAAAGCCAAGGACGTCTCATCAAGAACGTACACAAACCGATGTGCCCAGGCCATGTCCGTACACATAAAGGCCCTCTTTTTCTTTCTTTCTCCATGCAA
>NW_015288355.1:0-314 GCF_001447785.1 Gekko japonicus | reverse complement strand
TCTGTAGTCTGGAGGTCAGTTCTAATTCTGGGATATCTTCCAGCCTCACCCAGAGGTTGGTAAACCTTATTTCCAGCAGTGGCCACATGGAGGCCCAACCAGTCGAGCCCCAAAGGCCCACGTTTCTTCCTGCTGTTACTCTCCAGCAACTGGCATTCAGGACGTGGCTAACAGCCCTACCCCCCCCCCTCACCTCTGCATGTATTAATCAAGGTCAGTCGGCAACTCTTTGTGCTGGGTCACTCCATAATTGATATTTGCAGTCCCACATGGGCTCTTTCTGCACCCGTCTCTTTCTCCACAGCCATGTCA
Source organism: Gekko japonicus (assembly GCF_001447785.1). Classification (NCBI taxonomy): domain Eukaryota; kingdom Metazoa; phylum Chordata; class Lepidosauria; order Squamata; family Gekkonidae; genus Gekko; species Gekko japonicus. The sequence goes on along the minus strand of NW_015288355.1, from coordinate 2 downwards.
GA
>NW_015288354.1:0-314 GCF_001447785.1 Gekko japonicus | reverse complement strand
AACCCTCTCACCATCCTGGTTGATCCTAATGGATCTTCGAGAATTTTGTGTTGGGTCACCCCAAAATCACTATCCAATCTCATATTGTGTCCTTGACCACAGATTATACCAGGAAAAAAATATTTTGCTTTGTGGCGCTGCCAGGGTGCAAAAATGTGGTTTTAAAGCACGAATCTTCATGGATCCTCACAATGTTTATATTCGGTCACCCCAAATTTATCATCCAATCACATATCATGTCCATAGCCACGGGCAACACAAAAATCACATATCCATTGCTTCGTGGCCATGCCGTGGTACAAAAATGTAGTCTC
>NW_015288353.1:0-314 GCF_001447785.1 Gekko japonicus | reverse complement strand
TGCCACTGGACTCAAACTTTGTTTCTATAGCTAAATATTTGCATTAAAAACAGGCACCAGGTGTAAGCATTAATTGTCCCTTGCTCCAATTATACCTTGCTAAATCAACACTTAAATTTGAGTGATGTTGGAATACTTCATTCAATCACTATTTTTCCTTTTGTGTAACCTTTTAGCTGTTCTCATAACGGAGATTCATCTGAACCTTGTCCTTGTGAAAAGTCCTTCAAATAGATGTAACATGGTTAAAATGAACTCAGCTTAGTTAAGTCTGGAGGGCAAAGATAGCTGTGGGGCTCATCTTAACATGGTAA
>NW_015288352.1:0-314 GCF_001447785.1 Gekko japonicus | reverse complement strand
ACGCGGTCAACCCACTACACAATACAAGGGCAGGACTGTCCCTCCCAGGGAGTTCCCCTTTGTGATGGCACTTGTTGCCATGAGTGGGGGGTGGAGTGCGCTCTGGACCTACACCATTACAGGTTGCCTTGTAACATCTAGGCTCAACTACTGTAATGTACTTTATGAGTGGCTGCCCTTGGGGCTCTATGCAGCTATTCTTTGTATTTAAAAAGTAGTGGAATTTCTGACTGCAGATCTATCAGTGTTTTTTCTGTAGCTGTAAGTGCTACTGTGCCCAGTTCAGAGTTCTGGTTTTAGCTTTTAAAGCCCTT
>NW_015288351.1:0-314 GCF_001447785.1 Gekko japonicus | reverse complement strand
CTTCCTCCTCTCCTTCTCCTTTTCTTCCATGGCAGAGAGAAAGAGTGGAACAGGTAGGGAGTGCTTTTGGTGGGTGAAGCTGGGCTTAAATAGACTTGGCTGAGTCTTTTGGGGACTCCACACCAGCCCACCTTGTTTCTATTCATATTTAATTTAAAAGCTACGAAATGATATGAAATGGCCTTGAGTCACACTTTGATGTCATAGATGAGGTATGGAAAATGGCCTAGAAGAGGCTGGGGAAACACAGCTGTTTGAGTGATTCACTTCCTGCAGGAATGTATGTCAGCTTGACACTTTTAATGGATGTTCTT
>NW_015288350.1:0-314 GCF_001447785.1 Gekko japonicus | reverse complement strand
CCCCCCCCCCAACAGCAACAGGGTAACTACAGAAAAGCCAGCTTAGTGCTTCCACCAAAACTCCTATTCTTTCTCTATACCAAGAAGCTGTTCAAGCAGAAATACCTTGAGGCTGACCCTGGCTAGCAGTGACCTTGAGGTGAGTGTGGGTCACTTTTCATGGGGAAGACGAGAAGAGGTCTTTCTGTACCGCAGATCTACCCTTGGAGCAGTGAAGGATGAAAATGGCAACTTGAGGTGCAAATGAAAACATTTCGAAAGGCATCGAGGTGTTTTAAGTAGAAAACAGACTAGGATCTGGGAGACCCAGATTT
>NW_015288349.1:0-314 GCF_001447785.1 Gekko japonicus | reverse complement strand
GCTGTTTCCCAACCCACAGCTGGCAACCCAATTGCCTGCATCGTCCACCCACCCACCCACCTGCCCGGCCAAATCCTTTGCTCAGTGCCTCTTCCATAGGGGTCCCTTAGTCCCACTCCTTACGTCCCCGGCTGTTATTCCCCGCCTCCAAGTACCCATGGGCAGCTCAGTGATCCAATGTCAGGTCTGGATGTGGGGAATCAGGTTCAGATCCCTGCCGGTTCAAAATCTCTCTGGGTGGCCCGGGGTGAACCTGACCTACTTTGAAGAGTCGTCGTTGGGCGCCAACGCCAGTCGGAGCTCCTTGGAGACGG
>NW_015288348.1:0-314 GCF_001447785.1 Gekko japonicus | reverse complement strand
GTTCTCAGTTTGGAAAATTTCCTTACTTTCTTTATCCTTAGGAAGGTGGATCTAAAACTCCTTGTCCAGCATAGCACCAGATCACCTTGTTTGTCCCCCAACTCAGCCGTATTAGATCACTGACTGCAGGACCCCGGGGTGAGGAGTCCCTCATGCCAGGCACTCACACACCCAAGCACACTGGCATCGATATACTCCTCTTCTAGGAACTTGTGGTTGGTGTGATGGGTAGATTAAATATCACTCGGAAGGTCAAGGGACTCCGGTCCCTTAAGAAATGCAGACAAGTCCTCAGGCACCGTTGGGGGCCTGAA
>NW_015288347.1:0-314 GCF_001447785.1 Gekko japonicus | reverse complement strand
AACCAAACGACAGTGGCAAAACACTCACTTCTCCTGCTGCGCTTGCGAGTGACGAGGACCACGAGGATGAGGAGGAGGATGAAGAGCAAGAGAGTCGCCAAGATGTAGCCCAGCTGCTGAAAGAAATGTGCCCGGCTCTCGGGGATGATGACGTTGATTACGTTGTGTCCGCGGCCCGCGTTGGGATCTGGGGGAACAGAAGGGAGACCCAAGGATCAGGACCGGTCAACAATACTCCTCAGTGGAGAGAAACCACTAAAATGGGACTAGACCCTGAATAGGGTAAACTGTCATGGGCATGGATGAGGATGAGC
>NW_015288346.1:0-314 GCF_001447785.1 Gekko japonicus | reverse complement strand
GGCCTTTATGTGTTTTACTCTATGCCAGCCTTCTCCCAAAGTGAGTGCTTTCAGCAGAAGTCTCTTCTTCTCAGCAGTATTTTGTGCTTGTAGTTAAAGAAGTGGTGGTTCTGTTTGGTCAGTCAGTTCAGCAAGTTTGTTTCTGTGAGTAAGACTTGTTTGCTGGATAGAGGGGTAGAAGATGGTAGGACAGTTCAATGGAAGTAGATGTGGTCGGTGGCCTATTATGGAATGTGTGTGTAGTGGAAGAACTAGGATAACATTCTTGAAAGCTATTGTATAATGAAACTTATGCAGGAAGATGACAGGGCTTG
>NW_015288345.1:0-314 GCF_001447785.1 Gekko japonicus | reverse complement strand
AAATTGCACCCACATTTTATGAGGTAAATGACACATCTAGATGAGCAGTTTGTAAAGGTCTTCAAATCGCTCCTGAAATCAATCTCAGGTAAATTTAAACACTTTGTTTCCCATGCTTAAGAACATATAGAGCATCTGCCACATTTATGGTGGCCAGCTGGTGCAGAAGAGGCATCTGTTGATATAAATATGTCTGCATGAACCAGGGTGTCTCATAAATTTTTTGTTTTTCTGAAACCAATAAATGGTTTGTCAGAGTACCCCAGGATGTCTTCCAATACGTGCCAATGTTTTAGGATTATTTTCTTAATGGA
>NW_015288344.1:0-314 GCF_001447785.1 Gekko japonicus | reverse complement strand
AGTGAGGTCCTGCTTTGAGTTCTGTGATTGTCCTGCTCCTAGTGGACCTAGTTCTTGCTAGTTTCCCAGCAGTGTGGAACTCCCTCCTTTTGGAGGCCTGTTGTTAACAATACTTCTGTCTTTTGGAGACATAACATTTTTCATTTGGCAAACTGTTAATGGCCTTTAATATTAATGGATTCTAGTATTTCTGAGGGCTTCTCAGGATGGCTTTTAGTCAGTGCCTCAAAGACCACATGGAGTCAAACGGGGTGGAGCTGTGGCTCAGCAGCACAGCATTTTCTCTGCATGCAGAAGGTCCCAGTTTCAATACC
>NW_015288343.1:0-314 GCF_001447785.1 Gekko japonicus | reverse complement strand
CCTCTCAGGTTCCCACTTGTCTATTGGGATTCCCAACATCTCTCCAGGTATTAAGCAAACCCCCTCCCCCCAAAAAACAAGAAAAACTATTTGTATAGTGCAGTCTCAGAAAACCAACTTCTTTCCCTGATGAGGAGCTTCTGTAAATACACATCTTTCAATTACATGGAAGTTTGAGAGACTAATGTTTATTTCAGTGCCGTTTGACGGGCAAGAAAGTTGTTTGCATGATACATCTCCTGATTTCTTATCCCAGGGTATTTTCCAAAAGGGGGTGGTAAATTAAGCAGACATATGTTAATGCCAGGAAAAAA
>NW_015288342.1:0-314 GCF_001447785.1 Gekko japonicus | reverse complement strand
GACCATCGTTTTGGTCACTTGTTAGCATAACCTAAGGAGAATCTTGACCTCACCTTCTCCAAAGCAAGGCATTGGTAGCTCTTAAAATGGGTTCCTTCACAGACAGTATTCTCCACTGAAGGTCCCCTCCCCCTCTTGCCTTTGCAAACAGAAACAAAACTAGTCCTATGCCTCTTTTGAACTTGCTCATTTCTACGAGGACAAACAGGACTGACTTGAGAACCTGACAGCCTAGCAGTTTCTTGATCCTGCCTGGCAGCCTGGGGTGTGTGTGTGTGCTCCCACCAGGAAATACTGGAGGGCCTGGAAGCCTG
>NW_015288341.1:0-314 GCF_001447785.1 Gekko japonicus | reverse complement strand
AGGGAACATTGGCGGCAGACTGTTTGCATAGAATCTACTAAGATTCGCCCTCAGTGTTAAGTTTCTTTTTCAGTCTTTAACGTGTCCCAACTTTATCTCATTGCAACAGGCTTGACTTGTGCGTGGCTTATTCCAGGTGCAAATTGTCGATTGCCTTGAAAGAACTTCTTTGGGTAGCTTGTTGTGACTGGAACATGTGATCTCGGAACATTGCCAGCTTGCTGTCTCTCAACTTCTTTGGTCAACAAATCATGACCAATCCATCAACAGAGTGTCAGCCCTCATTTGGAAGGGTCGTTAGAGCAATTTAGTTC
>NW_015288340.1:0-314 GCF_001447785.1 Gekko japonicus | reverse complement strand
TCGAGCAAGGGAAAACTTTACCTTTAATTGTGGATGGGTTGAAGTGCTAATTCCAATCCTGCCAGTTTTCAAAACCTGGAACATTTGAACATGTGTGAAATTGCCTCATCCTCCCTGTATGCACCTTAGCAAACACACAAGTTATCTGGGTACAGTATGCACTTGATTGTTCTTTGTATGTACACTGTTACATTCAACACATTTGTTTACTACTTTATCCTCACAACAACCACCCTTAAGGTGGATTAGGCTGAGAGTGACTGGCCAAGGTCAGCCAGTAAGCTTCCACGGCAGAATGGAGATTTCAAATCTGG
>NW_015288339.1:0-314 GCF_001447785.1 Gekko japonicus | reverse complement strand
ATTTCTGGAAATTTTACATCTCTAGGGTGGACTCTTTAGGGCATTCTACCCCGCTGTGCTCCCCGTCCTTCCCAGGGCTCCACCTCCAAAACTCCAAGAGTTTCCCAGCCCGAGTGTTGCCAGCTTCAAGATGAGAAATAACTGGAGATTTGAGGGGAGTGGAGGCCGAGGAGGGTGGGGTTTGGGGAGAGGAGGGACTTCAAAGGGGTATAACGCTATAGAATCTGCCTTACAAAGTGGCCATGTTCAGGGGGACGGATTTCTGTTGCCTGGAGAACAGTTCTGATCCCAGAAGAGCTCCAGCCACCACCTGG
>NW_015288338.1:0-314 GCF_001447785.1 Gekko japonicus | reverse complement strand
ACTTCCCAGTGGATGCCAGTCAAGGCAACCCTAGTGGCATTTCAAGTATTCCCACTTCATGTTGTAATGGGGATGAAGCCATGTCGCAGCACAGGCAGACAGAAAGTACTGCCTGGTTGGCTAAGCAATGCTGGAGCACATTCACTTACCACCCACACTTTACTGCAAAGCATGGTAGTAGAGGGATCACATCCACCCCATTGCCTAGATGCATGGGCAGTGGTTTGTGACTTTGTGAACCACAGGTGATGCTGAAGATGTCCACACATAGCAGTGAGGGAAAAGAGCTGCTTTCCCCACTTTCCTTAACAACT
>NW_015288337.1:0-314 GCF_001447785.1 Gekko japonicus | reverse complement strand
CTGGAAGCACCACCTGGGTCTCATCTTGTCCAGTCTTAACTGGGGCCAGAGCCCTGCAAATGATTACATGCACCACGATCTGGCCTAGGAGGTAGAGCACGGGCTGCAAACCTGGCACTGTGCCTTTGCTGGGTTGTCTCGGCACAAGCCCACTGCCTCCACCACTCCTGACAGAAGCAGGCAGATTCTGGTGGTCTTGTGGACTGAGTCCTGGCCTGGTCCCAGGACTTCGGGGGACAGAGGGAAGCTGTTGAGGAGGAGCTCCAATGCCAGGCTTCTCAGGGTCAAGTTCTGGAGGAGCTCCCACTGCAGGT
>NW_015288336.1:0-314 GCF_001447785.1 Gekko japonicus | reverse complement strand
TTCAAGTATTTCCAGATGTGTGTGTCATCAACTTGCAAATGAAATCCAATCCAACAGGGGAGATGTGAATGGCACCCTGTGGATCACAGATTGTTCTCTTAGCTACTATGCTACACTTGTGTATAGCTCTGTTCAACTGAGACAAGAATAATCTGTTTTATCTTCATCGATCATCTCCCAGTTTTGAATCAGCAAGCGTCTGCAGCCTAGGAACAGAAAAGCCTAGAGAAATTAGTAAGGATAAGATAGGCTGCCAGCTATGGTTCCCAAAAAGCATCCTGTCCCTTTAACAGCGGCTTAATAGGAGGTTATTT
>NW_015288335.1:0-314 GCF_001447785.1 Gekko japonicus | reverse complement strand
GCTTTTTGCCCCTTGCCCCTCACCTGGCTGAGTCTCATGTCCATCAGGGTGTTCCTCGCTTGGCCGATCTTCCTCATGTCCAGCTCACCTGTACCAGGCGTCATCAGCCCAGGGGTCATCCCACCGGGATAAGGAGTGTTTAAGCCCCCAGGGTAGGGCGTGTTCAGACCTCCAAATTGCTGCAGGGGTAAAAGAGGAAGCCAAGTCATTAGAAGTCTGTGATAAAAGAGAACACATGCTCAGTTCTCGGTCACAACTAGAGCACTTGATTTAAAAACAACACCTCCTGAGCATTTCCCCTCTGCTCTAATCAA
>NW_015288334.1:0-314 GCF_001447785.1 Gekko japonicus | reverse complement strand
TGCTGTGTTGGTGCTTCTTCTCCCTTGCCTATTACCCTCTGCTGACGACACCGAGCATAGTTTGCAGGCGAAGGCACGGAATGATTGGAGCGAGGAAAACAAATCTCTCCACTGGTTTCTTCTTTAGCCTTCCCTTTTTAAAAACAGAAGATGGAACAGTTGTGTGCTTGACATTTTCACTATGGCGTCACCCAACTCTGTCCTATAGTCTGAAATCACAATTCTGGTATGGAGTCCTCCATCATAAATGCCCTTTTCTCAGAGATCTTGAAGTCCAAGCAATGCTTCCAGGGGTACTTGGAGTGGGGGGGGGG
>NW_015288333.1:0-314 GCF_001447785.1 Gekko japonicus | reverse complement strand
CTGAAATAAGAGGGTGGGTCTGGTGGTCCTTGGGCCACTCCTTAAAAGCCTCCATCCTGAGTAGCCTGGGATGGGTGCCAGATAGAGAAGCAGGAAGAAAGTGCACAGCCTGGAGAAGTAAGGGAACCCTCCTGGAAGGGGATCCTGCTCCCCAAGGAGAAATTGTTTCCAGGAAACTTCTGAATAAAGGGGACAGTTGAGCTAACCCTCTGAACTGGAGTCTTCTCCCAAGCAGCTGAGCAGGGCCATGGATGCATGACCACCACCCAGCCTGTTGTGCCCTCTACAGCTCAGTGTCCATGGATGGAAACAGG
>NW_015288332.1:0-314 GCF_001447785.1 Gekko japonicus | reverse complement strand
TTTTGTTTTGTTTTGTATTGTGTTTTAAATTGCAAGACCCATAGGACAGGAAGGCAGAATATTAATGATTGACTATGCATAAATATGCACTTCTGAAACTTGATCCTCTTCATTCCCCTTTTGATGATGGCGGTTTGAACAAAGACTGGAGCCACTTTGGCTAAAACACACTCCATTTACTTGCCGGCCAAAGAGGCTTGGCGTTGTGCCAGTGCAATGCTCTGCATCAAAGGAGAGGTCATGCAGGGGACACATATGTGGTGAAGTACCCTTGAGTAGATTTGTCTTTGAAGTGTGGCATGCAAAGCGAAACC
>NW_015288331.1:0-314 GCF_001447785.1 Gekko japonicus | reverse complement strand
TGAACAATTCTTCAAAGGACTTACCATATATATGAAAAGAGGCACAATGCTCTGTAATGCTCCCATATACTGTCCAAGTGCTATGTTAAACCTTTCAACGTAGAGCTCTGGAGGGCTGGCCTGGAAGAGACAAAAATAACAATCATCAGGGTTCTTTTTAGTAAACCTTCTTGGAGGATCCTAATTGGAGGTGCAATCCAAAAATCTTAAGTCAAAATAACATCAAAGACTGGAAGATAAGATCCTGCAAGCAATAACATTCCTAAGTTATTCTGTCAAAACCCACAAACTAGAAGCAAAAACAAACTGACAAA
>NW_015288330.1:0-314 GCF_001447785.1 Gekko japonicus | reverse complement strand
TGAAGTGGTAAACCTATGTCCCAAAGAAAAGGATATCATTCTTAGAACAGCTTGCAGTATAGCACACATCATGGTTAAGAACCTTGAAAATTCAGGATTCTTCCATGTCCCAATGTAATGGAGCTCCTTGACTAGTGTAAACAAATAATTCTTACAGAAGAATGCTTTAAATAAAAGTTTATATGTGACAATTTTACAGGAAGGCCAAAGAAAAAATGAGAGAAAAATCACAAAATGTAATTCAACGCCAGTAATTTCCATATTTACAATGATTAAAAAAACTCTTCATATGATCTCAAAAGAGATGATAAAAA
>NW_015288329.1:0-314 GCF_001447785.1 Gekko japonicus | reverse complement strand
TGGTGAGATGGCTTGGACCCACAGAGCAGTTCCCTGCCAGGCAACCCTTAAAGTAGCTAAACCTGTACCATTGCAGCTGCCCAAGCTGTGCCTTTGAAGTAAGCCACTTCCCCAGGTAAGGTTCAGTGCAGAAATGAGGGCTAATTTTGATACACCCACTTCTCTTTTTAAAAATAATGGAGATTATAGAGGATGTGGGCATGGCCCTTTTGAGGAAACAGGAGGAGTGCACTCTTGAATAATAATTAGACTCTGCCTTGTCCAGGGGTGGGTGGGGAGGAATTTGTGCTGGTGGTAGCAGATGAAAAAAGGAG
>NW_015288328.1:0-314 GCF_001447785.1 Gekko japonicus | reverse complement strand
TAAAGTTGCAGCCTTTCAATCCATTACTAAGGAGAAAGGCAGGGTATGAATTAAGTCAACCAATAAATTCGGTCCAGAGCACCCACCCGAAGAGTTCCAAAATAGGCAACATACTGCGGGAACATAAGAAAGTATATTTCGTACAAGATTGCCAGCTGCCTGGAGAAATATTGCCTGTACTTTTAATAGAGGCTTTATATGATAATATTTACCAGTTGATGTTATGCCATGAAAAGCCTCAGCTGCTCATTTCCACACGTTAATCCTCTCTTAAAGGGGCAAGCTGTTTTTCTCCAGGCTGGTTGGCAAATTTC
>NW_015288327.1:0-314 GCF_001447785.1 Gekko japonicus | reverse complement strand
CCCCCAGCCTGCAAAGGGCCTCTGAGTGCATGCAGAGTGCTTCCCGCTGAGCCGGGCTGATGGGGAGGCAGATGGCAAAGGAGCTGGGGGGGCGTGGAGGGCAAGTTCGCGGGCCCCGGAGATTGCACCCACCACTCACCGCCCCCGGCTTTTGCAGCCTGGACAGGGTAAAACCCAGAATGGCCCGGTGGGGCACTTCCTTCACCCCTCCCAAGCCAGATTCAAAGGGGCTCTGAGTGAGGCGAGCTCTCCCGTCGGTGGGGGGGGGACGACTGGCACCGGGGCTCTGGTCCAAAAGAGCCAGAGGGAGAGCC
>NW_015288326.1:0-314 GCF_001447785.1 Gekko japonicus | reverse complement strand
TCTCTTCTCTTCTTCCTCCTGCAATCCCTCACAGGCCTTGCCAGTTCATATCTTTAAAGTCCCCACAGTGAGTTATAGTCATTTCTCATGTTTTACAGGCACTATTGATGTTTCTTTTGGACCTAGAGCCCAACAGGAAGAAAAGCACAATTCGGCCCCGAACACATCGTCTTCTTCAAAAGATATTCTCAGAGAATCAAAAGCACATGAGTATTTGTCTCCTTGCACCTGTCTCCTGGCAGAAGAGGACTTCCAAGAACAATCTTTGGGCTGTTCAAGTGAGTTGAGTCCAGGGGTCGTTTCGTAGAAAAAGA
>NW_015288325.1:0-314 GCF_001447785.1 Gekko japonicus | reverse complement strand
GTCTGGTCTCCTCCAGCCACCCAAGAGCCACAGAGCAGGGTGAGGGCTATGGAAGTATTCTTGAAAGAAATGTAGCCCTGCCTCCCTGAAGACTATCAGATAGATCGCTTGCTCACAGGACATGAGGAGAATGATATCTCTGGTGTTAGCTATTATGACAAGCTGCCTCAGGGCATGTCTGCTTGGCAGCTTCCTATAGTATCAGTTTAGCACATTCTTTCTAAAAGAGAAGTGCTGGAAAAGATCCCTTTGTAAAGAAAGAACATCCCTCCCACTTTGAAATCAGAAAGATGGTTTTGCATATTCCTTCTGTG
>NW_015288324.1:0-314 GCF_001447785.1 Gekko japonicus | reverse complement strand
GTTTTCAGTTATCCTCTTTCCTATGACCAGGAAACATTATTCATCCAGCTTCAAGAATAGCAATGGGCAGAGTTAAGGCTCCCATTCTGTTGAGCAATTACCTATGATGAAATACAAATGAAGGTATGGGTACTTTGTAGGCATCCAAGAAAGGTGCCCTCAGAAGAGTGGGTGGGGAGTTTGGAACACAAGGCAAGAGGTAGGCATGTGAAGACAGCTTTATTGCTGTCACCAAGCCCCAAGATACGTTAATTCCACACCATGCCTCATAGATTCTGAGCTCAGTCCTAAACAGGTCTATGCAGAATCCTACT
>NW_015288323.1:0-314 GCF_001447785.1 Gekko japonicus | reverse complement strand
TCACACTCTCTCAGCCTGATCTAACCCACAGGGTGGCAGCTGTGAGAATAAAATGGGGGAGGGAAGAGCAATGTTATAAACTGCTTTGGACTGCTCAGGTTATCTCTCTCCACCTTCTGATCCTTTGCTGTCACACAAACACCCCCGAGAAAATGGCATTCAAGAGAAGGAAGAAGCCCCCCTTCCCCTGCAGCATTCCGAGCCACACTAAGTGATGGAGCATTTTTTAAGGTGAGTTCCCTGATGAACATGTGACTGTAAGAGAGGACAGGGGTACCTTGACCCAACTTGTGTTATGGGTCAAGTATACTGAG
>NW_015288322.1:0-314 GCF_001447785.1 Gekko japonicus | reverse complement strand
GGGTGGGGGGCTGCATTGGGAAATCCATATTTGCTGGCACGCATTGTTTCCTCAGAGATCTGGGGTGGTTGGAAAGGGCTGGTTTCAGTTTCTAATCGCAGCCATTGCAAGGCATTTCTGGAGAAAAGCATTCTGGGGGCGGGGCTTGGGGGCCATTTTGTGACCTGTGGGAGCCTTCTCCCCCTCAGCAAGGCCTCGGCGGCCATTTTGGGTTAGCCCGGTGGCCAATTGTGGAGGCTTTGGGGACCAATCCATATATCAAGCTTGCTTGTACTGTTCTCTGGCCGTGATAGTCCTGCTAGCCTGGTCTCATC
>NW_015288321.1:0-314 GCF_001447785.1 Gekko japonicus | reverse complement strand
AAAACCAACTCTTCTTCTTCTTCCTCCTCAGCAAGGAGAGGGCCTTCTGAGTTGTGGCACCAAAACTTTGGAATTCGCTATCCAGGGAGATCAGTCTGTCCCCTTGTGTTGCCACTTTTCACCAGCAAGTAAAGACTTTTCTGTTTTGTGTAGCATCTCTCAGTGATTCCCTCCTTCCTGCTCAATGTTTTGTCATTTTTATGTTTTAAAAATGTATTTTAGTTCTGGTTTTAATGATGGGTTGGGTGTTTTTTGTTGTTGGTTTGAATGGCTATAAAATGTGATTTTTATCACATATGTTTTAATTTGTTAGC
>NW_015288320.1:0-314 GCF_001447785.1 Gekko japonicus | reverse complement strand
CGCCCCTCCCCATGTGCGTCGCGCCTTGGCACTGGGTGCTCAAGGAAAGGAAGACGTGCAGGAAGCGACCACAGGATTTGTGAGAGAGACCCTGCGAAAGGCCGTCCACATCTGGAGCGAGATCTCTGACCTGGAGAAGCTGTTGCTGTTGGAGTACGTGGCTGGAGATGGGTGCTACCGGGCACTGGAAGGCCTGCCACTGGTGCCCATGGCCAATGGGCACTTTGCCAGTTTTGGAGATTCTGCCGAGACGGTGTTTGTCGAGAACTGCAACTTCTCCAGGTGAGCAATCTTTTTAGCCCTACAGTTCTTTG
>NW_015288319.1:0-314 GCF_001447785.1 Gekko japonicus | reverse complement strand
TGCTGGTCCATTTTCTGCTCACAATCATCCCCTTTAAAATGCTCCCTGTGGGGTTTGGATGCATATCTGGCACCCCAATGGGAGGGAGACGGCTTCTTATGGAGGGAAGCAATTTTGAGTCCAATGAGATAACTAGTAGTCAAAAGTGTTAAATCATGTGCACATGTATGCGTGTGCACATACACAGACAAACCACCGATGAAGTTAGTTTTCTAAAAAACAGCTGGGCTCTATTATACAGTCCTTAATGCAACATTAGGTTGCCCATGGTTAGCATGCCGATATAAAAAGGCATTCTAATAATTGCAAATGTT
>NW_015288318.1:0-314 GCF_001447785.1 Gekko japonicus | reverse complement strand
CAACCGGGGGACTTTCTCTCTCCAGGACGCTCACCGAAGGATTCAAGAGCATTTCAAAGCACCAAACCGGTTTGGCATTTGTGATTCCCAACCCTGGCTCCAGATGGCACCGAGCTGGTTCCGCCGCTTAAGGGCCCATTTGCTCGGAGATTGCTCTCTTAAGAGCCCCAAGTTGGAGATATGCAAAGAACTTCTCAATAAGTCACAGATATTTCTGCCTTCTTTACCCACTGGCAGGATACGCTGGGGTGGGGGGATTATCGTGAAAGTAGGAAATCTCCGAATCGGTAAGCGTGAGCATTTCAGCACAGAGG
>NW_015288317.1:0-314 GCF_001447785.1 Gekko japonicus | reverse complement strand
CAAATTGTAACAATTGAAAATAGTGTAATATATGGTCCAAAACTAAAATGTATGCACCCACTTTTCATCATGTGTGAATAGGGCAACACATGTATTTTCTAGCTTTGGTGTACATGGCTGGAAAACAATTTTTGGAATGATTTCTGGTCTCATGTACCAAACTTGGAAAGTGTGGGTGCATTTGGAATTTTGACATATAATCTTTGTGTCTAATACAGTATCTTACACATTTATATCACAGAAGTAAATGGAACTTTCTGAATGCCTTTATCATTTTATATACTACTAGGAGAAAGGCTTGTTGTGGAAATAAA
>NW_015288316.1:0-314 GCF_001447785.1 Gekko japonicus | reverse complement strand
ATATTAAACACACATCACACACACACAAAACAAAAATATACATAGACAAACATTACCACTATTTTTCTCAACACTTCACAGTGCACACACAATTTGGTTGTAAGTAAATGCAGTATGCATCCTCTCTATTCTAATACTAACCAACTAAAGTTTCACATTGCATAACTCAAGTTCCTCTACCACTAACCAATCTTCCTATCCCTAGAACCATATAACTAATTGAGAAATCACAAGCTAGTTTTCTATTTAAATTGCTTATATGTCAAGGATTAATGTTTTTTTTAATGTTAGGAAAAAATTATATATTCAAATAA
>NW_015288315.1:0-314 GCF_001447785.1 Gekko japonicus | reverse complement strand
TGCTGCTTCATGAGAAGTTGCCCTTGAACTTGCGTGTGTCAGATCATCCTTAATGTGCAATAGGAAGCAAGGCAATTTTAAGATTTAAATTCTGGGTAATGTAAGGCTCTACTTTCATGCTGCAATTCAGTTTTACGAAAAACAAAACGCTGTGTGTTAAAATCCTTTCGCTCTCTTCTTTCCCCAAGTACACATCTCAGCCTCCGCTACTGGATCTTTCCCAAGGAAAGTAATCTTTACTGACCAGTTTATTTCCCCAGGATGCTGGAGATTGCTGATAGTCATGTTGGTCCTTAATAGAGATGTGAAGGCCC
>NW_015288314.1:0-314 GCF_001447785.1 Gekko japonicus | reverse complement strand
ACAAGAGAGGCTGTGAGGAGCCCTAACTGGGCATGTGTTGCCTATCTCACTTGGTGTCAAGATGCTCGGGGAGCAATGATGGAAGGATGCCTAGCAGCTTTGGCTCTGGTGAAGGGGCGAGGGCCAGGCAGAGACAAGGGCAAACTGGTAGAAGAGATGGAGGGTGCTACTGCTTGAAATCTGCCACCTGAGGTCACTGTCTCACATTTAAGAGAACATACATTTAACTTCTAGAGAACAATGGCAACTCAGGCAAGTCATACTAACAACAACATACTAACAGCCAGTTTGGTGTAGAGGTTAGAAGCGTGAAC
>NW_015288313.1:0-314 GCF_001447785.1 Gekko japonicus | reverse complement strand
TGCTGATGGGTTTGTGTGTGTGAGCGAATACAGACTGAGATAGTTTTTCCTTGCATGTACTTCATTGGGTTAGACTTCACTTGATGGTTTGGGGCAGCTAAGCAAGCTGGGAGCAAAACCAGCAGTGATGGTGACTGGAGCCCACCCCAGATCCATAAGAGGTCAGGGTCAGTCCCCAAAGCTTGGAGAACAGGCGTCTCCAGACCACAGCAAAGGGATCCACTTCTTGCCGGTGTCGTCTTTGATATCTTGCCAGCTCCCAGTCACATCCTCCTCCGCCGCCACCTAGCAGGCTGCTCCAGTAAGGGTCTCCA
>NW_015288312.1:0-314 GCF_001447785.1 Gekko japonicus | reverse complement strand
GCCAAACACGAGGACATATTTCCAACTGTAAAATACATTTTAGGGTACAATTTTTTAAAATAGAAAATAGGATGCTAACAAGTTGGCCTATGTTTATCTTCAGAGGCAAAACAACTACAGCAGTTATTCCTGCATAAAACAATATGATTTATAAACAGTCCCTTTTGCCCTGTTCCAAACTGAACCAAACAAATGGCAGGCAAACGACAAACTGGCGTGGCTTTGAAGTGCCCCCAATTGACACTATGTTTTTTACACACGTCTGTTTTTAAAGATATTCCAAAAAATGATGGTGCCATTCACTATCCTGGTAG
>NW_015288311.1:0-314 GCF_001447785.1 Gekko japonicus | reverse complement strand
GGGGTGGGAAGGCTAAAGCACAAGATCGGGGGCTCATGCCAAACTATGACTGGGAAAGATGTGTCACAAGCAATTATTGTTGCATTAGCAAATTTGAAACTGATAAATCAATTAATTAATTGCCTTGCTCAGGGGAAAGCCTGCTGGAGAAAGGGACCTGAATAGGGGACATAAGGCCCAGAAATAGTTGACCACCACCAAGTAGGTGAGGATAAGAGAAACTGTCATCTACAAATTGGTTAAGGGATGGGAACCCCCCCCCTGGGGGGGGAGAAGATGCAGAACGCAGGGCATAAGAGTCTCGGTGTCAGCAC
>NW_015288310.1:0-314 GCF_001447785.1 Gekko japonicus | reverse complement strand
GTGAAGTGCAAGTATTATTAATTAGAATTTCAGAGTATTCAAAGTGCTCGATCTGCATTATCTCAGCAGTTTGTATTTAAAATATAATACAGTCTTATCCCTGTTACCTCTATTAAAGAAATCTTAGTCAAGAAATCGTAAGTAACTATTAAGTCTTCATACTTTTGCATATGTATAAGAACGGATATGAAGAAAGAAGTACACTTTTCTTGTTAGACAAAGCAGGTAATTGCAGCGGTGGGCACTGTGATAGGAGAGGTATTGGCTCCCGTGTGGTGGACCTATGCGCCACCTAGTGGTGCATAACGCTAAAA
>NW_015288309.1:0-314 GCF_001447785.1 Gekko japonicus | reverse complement strand
TGGTGGAGAGTGAAAATAACCCTTTCCCTTTTTCTATTCAGAGAGTCTCTGTTTTGGGGTACTTGAAGGCTGGCCCATATGGCTGTGTATGATGAAGACCTCCTGAAGAATCCTTTTTATCTAGCTCTTCAGAAACGACGTCCTGATCTCTGCAGGAAAGTGGCTGAAGTGCATGGAATTGTAAGTAAAGTTCTGTGCCTTCAGGATATGGTGTTTCTGTAAATTCCAGAAAGTAGAATTTCATGTTCTTTGGGGCAATTTGAACACTTAACTAAATGTCCCTTCCCTGTGGTAGCTGTCCATGTACAGAGTTA
>NW_015288308.1:0-314 GCF_001447785.1 Gekko japonicus | reverse complement strand
TTGTGCAGAAGCAGAGTTCTAGCCAAAAGAAATGTGTGGATGTCCTCTCCACAAGTCGTATGCATTACACTTGTGGTGTAGATCCAGCCACCTGTCCCACTGATGAAAAATGGGAAGAAGGGTTCCTTTTGGGAAGGTACTAAACCATTTTAGGCTTGTTGAAGGCAGAGAAATAATCTCGTGCGGAATCCCAGTGTGGGTTCAAAACTGCACAAGCCATCTTGCGTTACACTGTTTGACCTTTGGGGAAGCAACAGTAAAGGCCATTGTTCAGAGAGTGTTTTTCGGAGTCAGAGAGCAAAAGTCATATTGGC
>NW_015288307.1:0-314 GCF_001447785.1 Gekko japonicus | reverse complement strand
AGTTTGAGGATGGGAAGAAGCTCAGCAGGATGTGATGTCATTGAGCTCACTCTCCAAAGTTGTCATTCCCTTCAGGAGATCTCATCTCTGTAATCTGGAGATCAATTATAATTCCTGGAGAAATCCAGGCCCAGCCTGAGGGTTAGGAGTCTTACTGAGCCCCTCAACACATTTTATGGTGATAGTCTACAACTTCTATCAGAGTATATTCTTTGCATGCAGAAGATCTCATATTCAATCTCTAATGTCTGCAGTTAAAAAGAGGTTGCAGGTCATGGAAAGATCCTCAGAGAGCCACTGCCAGCCAGACTGTT
>NW_015288306.1:0-314 GCF_001447785.1 Gekko japonicus | reverse complement strand
TGGGATGGTTCCCCTGGTGCTTCGAGGATGCTCTGAATGGTCGCCTAGCTGTTCTGGTCCCAGTTTTTAAAGCAACTCCGTACAAGAGGGAGAGCTGTGAGCACCCTGAATTGTTTAAGGCTCGCATAGGCTTGTGGAGCTGGAAGGGGCTTTTAACAGAGCGTCTGGTTCCAGTCCCCTGCTTAAATCTAAAGGTAGAGCACCCCCTCCAGATGGCTGTACAGCTTCCCGTGAAGGAAAGCCCACCACCCCGGTTGCCGTGTGGTCCCATTGTTTAATTGCTTTCTGTTACAAGCCCTTGAGAGCACCAGTTT
>NW_015288305.1:0-314 GCF_001447785.1 Gekko japonicus | reverse complement strand
CTCATAGGTATGTCTCGGAGCGGCTCGAACGGTCCTTTTGTCAACGCCGTTAATACCGTGTTCAGCTTCCAGGTAGGGAATCTGTGCGTTTGTGGCGGACCCTGGAGCGTTACACCTCTGAGGAATCGACGAACATGAGGATGCTGTGAAACGGTAAAACCTCCGTATTTTGGCAAGACAGATGCTAGGGCTGCGGTTTGCCGTCGTAGGGTTGCCGCCCTCAAACCAGTGGCGTGCCCATCTTGTAGAAACTCAAGAACAGACTTAATCTTGGGGTGGAGAGCCTCGACCTTTTTTCTCCTGGCCCACCTCAC
>NW_015288304.1:0-314 GCF_001447785.1 Gekko japonicus | reverse complement strand
CCCTGGTAAATGTAATATATAGGTTTTCAGTGAAGTAATTGACTTCAAAATATCCTAAAAATTGCCACGTTGTGTTTTATACAGAAAAATGGAAGCAGCCTTTTAATTAAAAAAATTGTTCTTTTATGTTTTGAATTACTAGTTTTATACATATTCCTCTAAATTTCTCACTCACCTGATTCTTTGGGTTTCATAGCTGCTAAATCACATTTTAATTTGTATTCTCCTGGTTTTTATTTGCTGTTGAGTTGAAGTCTAAAATTTAGCCATTGCTGTTTTTGCAGTGCTGTCCTAAGCACAGTTAAACCCTTCCA
>NW_015288303.1:0-314 GCF_001447785.1 Gekko japonicus | reverse complement strand
AGGAGGGAGGTTTCAAATGTTGCTGAGCAGAGTGGTGAGCTACAAGCCAATGTTCTCCTGTGAACCAAAGTGTTATATATGAAAGGGAAATTTGAGGAAATGTACCCTTGAAAGCTCACTTAACTAGAAGACCAAATATTAATTTAGCACTGGAGGGAAAACTTAGTTAGCTCCTAGTGATCATTAGGGATGGGTATGAACTGGCTGAAACTGAAAGGCCACAGGGAACAGAAAGCCATTTCACTCCCTGTTTTCTGCTTGCCTTCAAAAGCCATTTAAACCCCTGCTTGGAGCCATTTAAACCCCTGCTTTCC
>NW_015288302.1:0-314 GCF_001447785.1 Gekko japonicus | reverse complement strand
AAGTGGAAATATTTTCATAACAGACAGGTCAGTGTGATTTCCTTTGTGCCAGGAACACTAAATATCCCCCATAAATTTCTCCCTCAATCCCACCCTCTCCTCTCCCTTTGGTATGCTGATGGATTGCTCACCGTAGGCTCTGACTGACCCCCCCCCCTCGCAATTAACCTCTTGGGTCAGATCACTTTGAACAACTGACCTCCAGCAGGATCGATAGCTCCTTAATGGACGTCTCGCCCTACTCCCAAGAATTCCAGATCCCTTCTCTCTGCTGCCGCCGTGGGCTTTTATTTCTGCATGCCAATTTCGGCTCC
>NW_015288301.1:0-314 GCF_001447785.1 Gekko japonicus | reverse complement strand
GGTGACATTGTTCCTTCTAGACTGGTAGGGTAGGCAACAACTCTCCGGATGGAGAAAGGACTTCCCCTGTTCTTCTGCCTGAGATTTTGAGATAGCACAGATTGAATCAAGGATCTTTCCCCCCCCCCAGACCTTGGAGAGTTGCTGTCAGTACTGGTAGGCCCTGCTGGGCTTTATAGACCAAAGTTGTGATAGAGTGCAAGGCAACTTCCCATGTTCATAGCTTTGTCCCCACTATGGAATTCTCAGATAAAGCTATAGTGTAGAGGAATGACTCTGACCTGAATGGCCCAGGCTAGCCCGATATCATCAGA
>NW_015288300.1:0-314 GCF_001447785.1 Gekko japonicus | reverse complement strand
TCAGACCAAAGGTCCATCTAATCCAGCATTGTTTCCTGCAATGGCCCATCAGATACTTTTGACAAGCCCATAAGGAGGGCATATAGTTTACATTTCTCTTCAGTCAGGGCATACTACTTTTGAATATGAAGGTTCATTTTTATTAACATGCCTCACAGGAATTGGTACACCAATGCTCCCCTCTGTAAATATGTTTAATCCTTTGAAAGATCCATCTGAATTAGTGATTTCCACAGGTTAGTTATATGTTATGTAAATATTTCTTTTTGTCTGTCCAGAATCAATTGCAAAATCAGCTTGAATTTGTGATCCCA
>NW_015288299.1:0-314 GCF_001447785.1 Gekko japonicus | reverse complement strand
TATGTGATTAGCTAAGGTTGGCCTCAGTCCAAAAGGTCTTTGGAGAAAACCTGTAAATAAGTCTTGCCTGTGGTCCTGGAGATAGTGGTAACAGTGCTTTGCATCATTGCTAGACACCATTTCCCCTTCCTTTGGACCAGCAGGAGGGCAGAAGACACTGTTCAATCTGATTTGACTTCAAGATGATGCTATGTAGCCCATCAATATGTTTGTAATGACTCAGTATAGAAAGTAGACTCCTCTGAAATACACAAGGATTCTGTGGCAGTTATACAGAGGCTGCTTGGCAGGCATGAACATGGAGAGTGTTTACC
>NW_015288298.1:0-314 GCF_001447785.1 Gekko japonicus | reverse complement strand
TCTTTAAAAGTTTGGGATGCAGCCAATTTTCAGAACGAGGATCTGTTCCATTAAGAGGCACGCTTTGCAGGATTCGCCTTCAAAATATTTCGGCACCCAAGCTTCCTTTCCCAGACCACCTTTATCCTGGCAGCATGCATAAGCAGGTTCATTCAATTCTCTTGGCGTTCCAGGGCTTCATCTCTGCTATTCATGGTTGCTTCAAGCACAGTGAGATGGGAGTTTGGACATGCATTTCTGACAAATGACATCACGTAGGTGGATGCTGATGATGTCGAGCCAAACCAAACCTCAGAGCCCATGCAGGTATCCCG
>NW_015288297.1:0-314 GCF_001447785.1 Gekko japonicus | reverse complement strand
AGTCCACGTTCTTAACCACTACATCAAACCAATACTTTTTTATTTATGAACTAAATTGGTGGGATATTAATTTCAAAATAAATAGATCATCATTATGCTGTGAAACCAGCATGTACTTCTCCAATCCTTGTTTTTATTGCCATTTCAAATTCCGTATGCTGCCTTGAGGATCCCCTGTGATAGGAAGTTCAGATAAAAATATCTTTAACAAACATCCTTCTTGGTTATGTGCTTCCCCCTTTCACTCATTCAGAATTCTTTCACCAAAGACTCCAAGAGGACATGGCATTTTTTTTTGCCCCATTTTATCTTCA
>NW_015288296.1:0-314 GCF_001447785.1 Gekko japonicus | reverse complement strand
GAATAGAGAGATGTAGTTAGTGGTGAGAAGGGTGCCTTTTTGGACGTCCTGAACGCACGCCCCCTCCCTCGAATTACTAGATTTAGAGCCTGGCTCAGTTCGGAAGCCAGACCCACTCCTAGATGCCAGAAGACATGAATGGGATTGCATGGAGGGGGGCGGGGATGAATATGGTTTTGTGGTGGAAGCCTGGTATAAACTGAAGCCTGGCTGTCTAGACTCGAGCCAAATCTCTGCCTAGGAGTGACGTGACCCCATTATCTGAAGCCTCCTGTGTGCCTGTGCTGGATTTAAGATTCTCTCAAGCCAGGTTC
>NW_015288295.1:0-314 GCF_001447785.1 Gekko japonicus | reverse complement strand
TATATGCAGTTTACCTGCAGTTCTCTGATTTGAATAGATTATCTGTGACATTTCAGTGTCCAAGAAGCTGCTCGCTCTTAGGCATCCACTGATCATTTGGAATAATTTAATTGTATTTTGTTAATTTATTTAAAACTACATCCTACTTAATTTATTTAAACCTACTTTACCTTGCATGTTTATTTGATCAGACATTTGCTTGGCACTCTGTTTATGTACTTAAACATAATTTGTTCATTTTTAAACAGAAACATAATTTGAAGTTTCAAAAACTGCTCTGAAGAAAGGAGAAGGATCTTGGGGTCGTAGTGGAT
>NW_015288294.1:0-314 GCF_001447785.1 Gekko japonicus | reverse complement strand
ACATCTCTTGCCTTGAAAACCCTACAAGGACATCATAATTCTGCTGCAACTTGATGGCAACAATAACAAAAATATTGCTGAATACTCACAGGAGAGGGGCAAGCAAGAGGGGCAGGCCTGACAGGGAGGAGTGTTGCCCTCACGCTCACCTGGCTGGCTTCTCAAAGATATCTGGCAGGCTGCTGTCAGAAACAGGATGTTGGGAAGGGTAGGCCTTCTGTCTATTTCAGCAGAGCTCTTCCCATGTTGCGCAGCCAGTTTCAGGTGGGTAGCCATGATAGTCGGTAGTAGCAGAACAAAACTGGAGTCCAGGA
>NW_015288293.1:0-314 GCF_001447785.1 Gekko japonicus | reverse complement strand
CTTCTCAGTCATGGCACCAAAATTGTGGAGCTCTGTCTTCAAGAATATTTGTCTGTCTTCTTCCATCATTGTCTTCCGCCCGTGGATGAAGGCTTTTGGATTGGATGGGTTTGGTTTAGTGTTTCCTCAATGAGTTCTCCTTCTTGCCCTACATTTTAATTTCTGTATTTTTATACATGTTTTATTTTGGGTTTTAACTGATTTTATAATGTGTTCTGATGTTTTGCTTTTAATTGTTAACTGCCTTGGTGGATCTGCTCAGGCTAAAAGGCAGCTGCTGGACCTACTGCTTGCTTGCTGGGCCTACTATGTTG
>NW_015288292.1:0-314 GCF_001447785.1 Gekko japonicus | reverse complement strand
GGGCTTGCCTGGGCTATCCAGGTCATGGCGTCCCCTCACTTTCCATTTGTCAGCCCGGCCTTGCTGTAAAGGCACAAGGCAGCCAGACCTGAAAACAATGAAAGAGAGGGAAGGGGGGGTGTGGCAGCCAGTTGCCCCACCCCCACACCATTTTGAAGGCGGAGCTTATCTCAGCCCCCCTCCCATCCCCTTAATGGCTGGCTGCAGGCAGAGTGTGCAGAGGACTGCAGCCACCCCACAGTCCTTTCTTTGGACTGGTGGAAAGAGGGTTAATTTTGAGCAGATTTTAAAGCTGCAGTGGCTCAAGTGGTTAA
>NW_015288291.1:0-314 GCF_001447785.1 Gekko japonicus | reverse complement strand
GTGATGTGTCCCAGTTGCAGGTCCTGTGCCGGCTTAATTCTGCCGGATGCAGTTAAGATATAGACCGCCATTTTTCCTCTGGTCCATTTGCCATGATGATGACTGTTGATCTCTCTCTTCTCCAGGAGGTGGAGAAAGTGATGCAAAAATACCAAGACTTGCAGAAGCAATTGGAAAACCAGCCTGGGGGAGGGGACTCCTTGCAAAGGCTGATGAGCCTGAAGACGGAAGCACAGAAGCTCCTTGACAAGGCAAACAGCAGCAAGAGAAAGGTGGATGGTAAGGACGCTGCAAGGATTACTGAGCAAAGTCAC
>NW_015288290.1:0-314 GCF_001447785.1 Gekko japonicus | reverse complement strand
GAGGATAAAACCTCCGATTTCTCCCCCTCAGCCCTTGAAAAGGTGGCCCTCAGCAAAGAGGGGGTTGAGCCAAACACTACGGAGTCGGCTGACGGCCCCCTGGCACCGCAAGAATCTCCTTGTGTGGGTGCCCGAGATGTGTGCGCCGCTGGCCTCCATCGTTAATATAACTCAGGAGTGGCCAGACTTGCTTAACGCAAGCGCCAGACCGGAATACACATCAGAGAGCTGCAGGCCATGAACAAGTATCACACACATCGTTTTATTGGGAAATATGCAGGTCTGCTTTTTATTAACACTCAAACGAGACTGCC
>NW_015288289.1:0-314 GCF_001447785.1 Gekko japonicus | reverse complement strand
TCTGGATCCAGCCGTATGGAGCTTGATCACGCTGAGATGCAGTACCCTGACATGGGCGGCCTGATCTTGGAAGCTAAGCAGGGGGTTGGCCCTGGCTGTTAAATGGATGGGAGCTCTACAAGGAAGCCCAGGCTTGTGACGCAGAGACGGGCAAGGACACGCCGCCTCTGAACATCTCCTTAAAAACCCTACAGAGTCGCCATAAGTCAGCTGTGACTTCATGGTGGTTTTCTCCACGACCACCACCACGCATCTGTCCTGTCTTGATTCTTCTCCTTTCCTTTCTGCTGGGCCGGCTTCTCGGTGTACTAGAA
>NW_015288288.1:0-314 GCF_001447785.1 Gekko japonicus | reverse complement strand
TTAGCAACTCTCCGAGTAGAGAAAGGTCCTTCCCAATACCTGCTGTTTTGGATCCTTAAACTGAAGATGCCCAGGGCTAAACTTGAGACATGCACACATACACACACCCCAGCATGCAAAATGATCAGTGAGCTGCAGCTTCTCTTCTCATATTTGGATGTACTTGGCATGGTGTTGGCTTAGAGCAGTCTTATTAAAGACTACTTCCCGACCACCGGTGTTGAGTAAAATAAATCTTCAAGCAACCAGGCACATTTAAGGTTTTTGTTTCAAGTTGGCAGAGTCACGAATCCTCCTCTTGTTATGCTGTCTGT
>NW_015288287.1:0-314 GCF_001447785.1 Gekko japonicus | reverse complement strand
TTCTTAATGTGTAGGATTAGGCTCCCTATGTATAGCAGAAATACATGGAAAGAAGAGTTCTTAATGCATATAAATGTTTTATCCAGTTGTATATACTTTGAGTGCCTGTCTTGAAAAGATAAAGAAGTGCTGAACCACGTGGTCCAATTTTATCACAGATTACGACTGGAAAGATCTGTTGGCTATGGCAGTCACTGGAGATATAACTGTCCCCATTTCCAAACCATAGTTAGGAGCCTGCAGAACTGCTGAGACCTTCCATGGTTAGTTTTCAACCACAGTGTGGTGCTGGGTCTGGAATGGTACTAAACATA
>NW_015288286.1:0-315 GCF_001447785.1 Gekko japonicus | reverse complement strand
TTAACCACTACACCAAACTGGCTCTACCGAAGGCCTGGTAGAACAGCCCCGTCTTACAGGCCCTGCGGAATTGAAGAAGATCCCACAGGGCCCTGATCTTGACTGGGAGCATGTTCCACCGGCAGGGGCCAGGGCAGAAAAGGCCCTCCCCTGATTGAGGCAAGACGGACGTCCTTTGAGCCAGGGACAACAGGAGATGTTGGTCCATAGAGCGTAATGCGCTTCGGGTCGTATATGGGAGACATACTGGCTGAATTCAGATGGGCAGTTTGTGCCGATATAGGCACACGTGAGGAACATTTCACAAGCGGATTA
>NW_015288285.1:0-314 GCF_001447785.1 Gekko japonicus | reverse complement strand
GGTTCCACCTGGAGGTTGGCAGCCCTATGTAATGCAGATCAATTTGGCCCAGACACTCACACACACCCCAGAATCCCAGCACAAGGTCTGCCGGCTCCCGCGGAAACTTACATTCAGGGGCCAAGTGGACCACCTTGCCGTCTCCAACATAGATGGCCCAGTGCTGATAGCAAGAGCGGAAGATCTCGATGAGGTCCCCGGGTTTTATTTCATCCTGTGAGAAACAAATGGAAGGTTTGTGAGGGCTTGACACAGCTAATCCTTATTGGGTCGGCTCCTGTAGATTTGTTCCACTAACAGTGCACCTTTGGAAT
>NW_015288284.1:0-314 GCF_001447785.1 Gekko japonicus | reverse complement strand
GATGAGATCAGGCCAACCTGGGCTATCCAAGTCAGGGCTGTCATGGAGATAGTTTGATCTAATTTCTTGTCCAGCAGGCTGTTTTAGATAACAAACCCTCAGTTTCTGTAAATTTTTGTTACCCCAAAACATACTGTATTTTTTAAAAACATTAAAGGGAGCTTTTCAGAACTTATGAAGAGATGCTATTGGGAAACTGCAAGAGGATTAGTCAGTTATAGATACTCCAGGCAAAGCTTAGCAGACGCAAAATGGCCAGTTTTCCATGTGGCTATTTAGTATGTATGGAATCGATTTTCTTATGGTATGTATGG
>NW_015288283.1:0-314 GCF_001447785.1 Gekko japonicus | reverse complement strand
CTACCACTGAGCCACAGTGCCCCTGCCTACGTCTCTCCGGGCTCTCAGGTGGTCTTTCATATCACGTCCTGCCTGATCCTTTTAACTGGAGTGGCCGAGGATTGAACCTGGGGCCTTCTGGAAACAAAACAGAGGCTCTTCCACTGACCGACTGCCCTTCCCCAGATTGGCATGAGCAGGAAAATAGGGTTGTGGACTTTGGGCTGGGACGTTCCTGCAGATTTGGGGGCAGAGCCCAAGGAAGGTGGAAGTTCAAGGTGGATATGATTCCATGGAGTCCAACCCCCCCCCTGCAGCTGCAATTTCCTCCAGGG
>NW_015288282.1:0-314 GCF_001447785.1 Gekko japonicus | reverse complement strand
GTAAGGGAGGTTGTTTTAAAAGAAAAGGCTGTTGAGGACTAGCACCTTTCCCTCCCCTCTAAATTTATTTGGGAGTTCTTTGAGCTTGAAAGACTTGTAGAGTAAAAGCAGTGGGGACTCTCATTTGGGAGGCCAAACAGCTCTCCTAGAGATTTTGCCACAGTCATATGCCTCAAATATACTTAGTTGTGAGGCTGAGGTATTGATATTGTTGTTTGTGGGTCTGTAGGTGAATGTTCCTTTTGTACCGTTGTCTGCGATGTCCACGATGCTGTGTGTGTGGCAGAATAGAATGTATTATTTCTAAAAGACTG
>NW_015288281.1:0-314 GCF_001447785.1 Gekko japonicus | reverse complement strand
GTGACTCACCTGTGATAAAGTTAGACCTGGAGGCTGACTGACCGTACTGCTGCTCCATGTATTTTGGATTATATGTCAGGTAACCAATGAAACTACTGAACTGCAGCAGTGAAATAAACAGCAGTAGGGTGTACATTCGGTTGGACAGCACTCTTTTCAGGGACTTGAAGAAATCTGAAAGAAAGAGACCAATGCTGGTTAGGGCACTCCTGGTATGCAGCACTGACGGACCCACATTCTTATGAAGGTGGTGGTGTAGCTCTTCTGAGAGCCAGTTTGGTGTAGTTGGTTAAGAGCGCAGACTCTAATCTGGG
>NW_015288280.1:0-314 GCF_001447785.1 Gekko japonicus | reverse complement strand
TCAGCAACAGATCAGCATCAACTTCAAAGCACAGATTCAGGAACTCAACAAGTGAGTCAACAACGTCATTACAGACAGGGCCAACATCTCTCCTGTCAGATACATACTGGTGGTATTCCTTGCGTCTCTTCATCTGCATTTTTGCCTGTTGAATTCCTTCCAGTGTCACTGTTCCATCTGTCCTGTAACAGCTTCAGCCTCAGAAGCCTTGACCCGCCCACCAAGCAAACGCTGCTCTTTCAATGTCAACAGTTTTGATTTTACCAACAGCATCAGCTTCCCTGGATCAAGGATGGTGACACCATCTCCTTGCA
>NW_015288279.1:0-314 GCF_001447785.1 Gekko japonicus | reverse complement strand
TCCGCACACTTAACCACTCCACCAAACCCAGTTGTGCTGCAGTATCTGACCTGTGAACCCAGTGAGGACCTCCATGGTGCTTAAGGCCACCCTGACCTTAGTGGATATTTCTTGGGTGTAAGGTCCCTGGAGATCTACAGAGCTCGTGCCAAGCACTCTGGCTGAAGTGGCCCAGGTGCATGTCTCTCAAACCCCGCCCCCTCCCATGAGACTTCTGCTGTTTTCGTGCACCACAATTTCCTCCGTTGTCTCTAATGGTTCCTTGGTAGGCTTGCCCTGTGCAGCTCCAGCCAGGCTGTAGCTGTGGGCCAGAC
>NW_015288278.1:0-314 GCF_001447785.1 Gekko japonicus | reverse complement strand
TCGTCGAAAGAGTTGTCGTCTGGACCTTGATCCATTTGCAAACCGCCGCTCACTGTCTTACTCCACCCCTGCTCATTATCAAATTTCTGATTCTCGGCTGGAGTTTGCTTGTTGTTTTTAGCAAGTGGTTGGAAGCTCGGTTTGGGCTCTGCGATGCATCAGCTCACCTCGGTGCCAAGACTCCTCGAGAGCCTCGGGCCTTTCTCAGCTTTGCAGCGCACCTCTCAGCAAAAGAAAGGATGTCTGATTCTGTTCTTCTTGGGCAGGTTGCTTCCGTTAGGAAGGGTTTTGTCAGAGTACATTGGTGAGAGTTC
>NW_015288277.1:0-314 GCF_001447785.1 Gekko japonicus | reverse complement strand
ACCAGCAGCAACTCTTCTTGGAGTTGTGTGATTTTGACAGGGTTATTGGTACCCTGACTGCACTCAGGCTGCACTGTTTGCAATTTGCTGTGGCATGGGGCTAACTGGCAGAGCTCCTCAGAAGCTCCAACTGGTTCAAAATGCAGCAGCTCAGCTGCTAGTAGGCAGACACTCTAAGGAATGCCCTGTAAATAGTCTCAGAAAGAGAGCTGACCTCCAGAGACAGAGACAGGGCCACCGACAGAGGGGGGCTGAGGGGACAAAATCGGGGTGGTGGTGGAGGTTCCAAGTCAGCTGGAGGGCTCCTGAAGCTG
>NW_015288276.1:0-314 GCF_001447785.1 Gekko japonicus | reverse complement strand
GACTTGAGTCACTTTCCACTTCAATCTTTGTAATCAGCCATGAGTCTGGATGAGAAAGGTGGACTAGAAATGATGTAATAAGTAAAGTCAAGGATGTGGGGCACACCGTCTGCACAAGGGGCCACAACCAGGCAACAGACAAGATAAATATCTCCCTTCCTCAGAGCAAAAAAGACTGCCGAGGAGGGGGGGGGGAGATCCAATTCCTTGCATACCCATTGACACATTCTTGAAGGCACTGCCTTTACAATTGTTACGTGGCATTACAGCCTGGCAAGGGTCAGCCGAACAGGTGTATCGATGGGCACGAGCCG
>NW_015288275.1:0-314 GCF_001447785.1 Gekko japonicus | reverse complement strand
ACCACCTGATCCTTTTAGCTAAAGATGCTAGGGATTGAACTTGGAATCGTCTGCATGCAAAACAGATGCTCTACCAGTAAGCTACACCCTTCTCCAAACTGTTATGCTATTTGGAGAGCTCTCTGTGTGATACTTATGTTCTAGAAAAGAACTTCTGTACACATGGGGGCCCATATTACGTGGTATCTTAAGGGAGATAAAACCTGGCATACATGGCCAAGACCTAGGTGGAAAAAACTCATTACATCTGTTGTAATTTAACCCTGGCCAATTTTGCAGTCCTTCATCAACCACAAAGTAGATTTAGAGAGAGT
>NW_015288274.1:0-314 GCF_001447785.1 Gekko japonicus | reverse complement strand
TGTGAACTTTCCCCTTCTCCCGACTTCCATTATTTAATCTGGAGGGGGAAAACACTGAACCACATGGGAACGGGACCTGTGGTCTCCCTTCCAAGGTGGGTCACTGAGCATGATTGAATGTTGTCTGTGTGAAAGTGGACGTATTTATTGCATCTCCAGGAACTGCGGGTTTGAGATGCTATTTTTTTTTTTGAGGGGGTGTAGTATTGCATTTCTTGCAGGGGACAAGAAAGTGGGCTAGTCCAGTGTTTTTCTTGTTCTTCAAGCAACCTTATTGGCTGGGACCGAAAGGCGGGACTCTGCAGCTGCAAATC
>NW_015288273.1:0-314 GCF_001447785.1 Gekko japonicus | reverse complement strand
AGTTACTCCAGTCTAAGCCCATTGAAATGGAGTAACTCTTTTTAGGATTGTACTGTAAATGGGGAGATGACGTTTTATATAAATATGTATATAGAGCCTGGATATAGAGAACTTCTTCTCCCTCTCCCATCACACTAGAGCTCAATGGTCAGTTGATTCAGGACAGACCAAAGGAAGCACTTCGTCACTTAGCTAGTACTTAAGTTGTAAAATTCACTCTCAGTGGACATAGTGATGGACACTAGCATGGACAGCTTTAAAAGGGGAAGAGATTCATGGAGGAAGGGCTACTAGCCAAGGTGACTAAAGGGAAT
>NW_015288272.1:0-314 GCF_001447785.1 Gekko japonicus | reverse complement strand
CCTGTCATCAGTACAAATACCTGAGAGGCGCAAGCTGGAAGAGGGCTTTCTGTGAGAGCCCTGCTGCCCAAAACTGGCCGATGTTTGGTGCTGAATCCCCCACATTTGAGGCCTGGCCGGGGTGTCCAGAGAGACCTTCAAGACAGCCCTAGGCATTCTGGGTAGGAATGGTTCCTCTCATGCTGAAACCAGCATCCCTCAGGCATCTTGGCACTACTCAACGGCCCCTTCAGTGCACCCTGGACTTTCCCGGCAGTTTTATCGGCTTCCCTTTCCACCCATGCCTCGTAGATGTGGAGTTCCAGCGGCAGAGG
>NW_015288271.1:0-314 GCF_001447785.1 Gekko japonicus | reverse complement strand
CCGCCATGCTTGCGTCATTACACCTCCGCGCCTTTGTTCATGGACTGGCATACAAAGTAATTTGTTTTTGTTTAAATAGGAAAACATGGTCATGTTCCATCTGTCTTCCTCTTGGTTCAAATTATCTGCTTATCCCTGAGATCCCATCACTATCACAGTGCACATTAACATTAAATAATCCATCTATTCATCCATCATTCTTTATTCCGGCATGCAGGAATATCATCCAGTACCATCCTGTGTTACCTTTCGAGATAGGTGGCAGCAAGACTGTGATAAACTGGTCCATGCAAAGAAATCATATATTGGGTAAA
>NW_015288270.1:0-314 GCF_001447785.1 Gekko japonicus | reverse complement strand
AATACACAAAACCAGGAATCTATTGAAGTTACAATTCGTTTAGCCAATAATTCAAGGTGATTTTTTAGTTGGTATCATGCTCCATTTTTGTGTTGTGGTAAATTTTCTTAGCTGTTTGTCTTCAGTCTTTTCTTCATTTTCTCCTGGGTGTTTCAAGTTGAATGCCATCAAAAGTTTATTACTGGTAGTAAAATTATGAGCTTGTAGACATAGACCTTTGTGATTAGAATTTTGCAGGGGAATCCCCATCTGTATTTGATATTAGCTCCAATCAGGATTTCAGCAATAGGTTTCAACTCTTTCCTTTTCATCAG
>NW_015288269.1:0-314 GCF_001447785.1 Gekko japonicus | reverse complement strand
CCATGCAAACAAAAAGATGCCTAAAACACGACATACTACAATCCAGAAAGTTAATTAAAGACAGAAGACAATGCAGTAGTAAAAGCTTATTTAGACAACAACACCCTCAAGAAAACCTTACTGCTCTGGTTTCATTTTGCTTTGTTACTCATTTTTTTTATTGTTTCCTCACAGCTCTGTTGCATATACCTTGCTGTCCTGGCATTTCTCTGTTTTTCTCCAATCTTTTTTCTGAAACACCTTGATTGCATTTTTTGTTTGTTTGCAATGCCTGTCCTGTTTCTCATGGTTCCATCCATCTCACCGTTTTGTTA
>NW_015288268.1:0-314 GCF_001447785.1 Gekko japonicus | reverse complement strand
GAAAGGTTATTTTTATATTGATACCAAATTTTAATCAAGGTTTTCAAATATGGGTTTGTCGTTTTCCTTAGGGCTACTTTTCCGTTGTGTTCCCATAATAATTCTGGGATGCAGTTAACATAAGGGAATGGTTGTTCAATTTCTTTCCAATCCGGAGAATTATCAGTATGGTACAAGCGTATCAGAGATGCTAGATTAGTGGCCGCATAATAGTGTTGCAAGTCTGGTACAGCTAACCCTCCGTTTTTCTGAGCCTGCCTTAGTGAGATATGCTTAATTCTAGGCGTTTTTTGTTGCCATAAAAATTTATTTAT
>NW_015288267.1:0-314 GCF_001447785.1 Gekko japonicus | reverse complement strand
ACCTCCAGATCACAATGCAGTAACCTGCTTTATGTTAGGCTGCCCTTGAAGGTAACACAGAAACCGCAGCAGGTGCAGAACACTGCAGCATAGTTCCTGGCTGATGGGAGCCATTATCTGCAAATCACACACCATTTTAAAAAACCCAACAACGCTGGATTTATGTGTAGATTCAATTTAAGATACTGGTTTTGACCTATAAAGTCCTTTACGACTACATATTTGAAGGACCATCTCTCCTGCTATACGCTGATGCAGCAGCTGAGGTCTGCCTCATGTCATCTATTAGTGATTCCCAGGGCTATTTTTGGGCA
>NW_015288266.1:0-314 GCF_001447785.1 Gekko japonicus | reverse complement strand
AGACTGAAATGGGTCAAGGGCAGATGTGTAATCCAGGAAACCCTGGAACTGCTTTAATGTGACAGCCTTGCTGAAACTGAACAGGTCTCAGTCTGGCCAGTCCCTGCATGGGGGACCTCCTTAGGTTCCATGATGGAAGAAGAGTAGGATATAAACAAAATGATAGAAGTGACTAGATAACAAAACTTGGATGCAAGTCTGGTTTTAGTGAAGACCTCCTCCCAATCTACAGCAACAAATTGGGTTTATCTAATGGCTTGGATCCATTGGAGCATTTCCATGGGTGGACAGATTTCTTTGCACAGAGCACAACC
>NW_015288265.1:0-314 GCF_001447785.1 Gekko japonicus | reverse complement strand
CACGGTAAGTACTTGGGAACCCTATGATATGAGAAGGGAGAGATTGGCTCACATGCTGTGCGTATCACGGCGGTTTGCCTCTCTTGAACTGGCGATGGCAGCTGCTTCAAAGGAGGCAACAATGGAGGTGGTGGTCCTCCTTCTTGTTTTGGCCACACTTTTAGGGAGGCCTTCCCCTTCCTCAATGCATTTTGTAGAGCTGGATCCTTTCCCCATGTTGGCAAGAGAAAGGCCATCAGAATGGTGGAGCCCTTTTCACAAGCTCTCCCCCACATTTAGCAATGTTAGGTCAGCCCCATTTTTTTAATACATGG
>NW_015288264.1:0-314 GCF_001447785.1 Gekko japonicus | reverse complement strand
TCATGCCTTGATTTGTTTGTTATATGGATAATTTATTATGATGTTATGATTTTAAGATGTCTTTACTCGTACGCTGCCTTGAGGGAGGCAGCACAAAAATGGCCTACCTAAATAAATGTGCCGAACAGGAGTTCAGCAGCAGCGCACCCTCTTTTGCACGTAACGGGTCCAAGCCTCGATCCCTGTATCTCCACTTAAAAAGTTATCTTGGGTAGATGAGCTGGGAAAGAGAGCCACAGAGAGCAGAAGACAATGCTGGCCTGGATGGAGTGACGCTCTGATTCGGCAAGAGGGAGTTTCATAAAGATGGCAAA
>NW_015288263.1:0-314 GCF_001447785.1 Gekko japonicus | reverse complement strand
CCCTGTGAGATAGATTAAGCTGAGAGACAATGACCGGCCCAAGATTATTCAGTCAGCTTCACAGCTTTGAACTTGGGTCTCCCCAGTCCTGCTCTAATGATGTAGCCTTGAACCTTTTGAGAGCTGGAACCCACCTTTAATTCCCAGGCAGCAGGATGGGACCTACTGAACTCCAAGCACATGGCAGGAAGTGATGCGGCATCACAGTCACATAACAGGAAGAAGAACCAGCCATTACTGGTGGGGAAAGAGCTCTGCACTGCAAGCAAGAGACTGACTGCTAAGGATGGCTGGGAGAGGCTGGGGGGGGGGGA
>NW_015288262.1:0-314 GCF_001447785.1 Gekko japonicus | reverse complement strand
AAGCCTTGGTTTCTGTTAGGAAAAGGCAGGGAGAGGGGCAGGGACCTTTACAGCACTGTTTTGACCTTTGAAGGAGGACTCATTTAAGCTCTCCTGCAAACAGTGAGCTATTTGCTATACCACCCAGCCTGCATGACTCACCCCGGACTGTCTTCTTGCTACTGTTCTTCAGCAGCGAACCCACAAAAGTCCACGTTGTGTAGTGGTTAGAGTTTTATACTAGCATCTGGGACACCCGGGTTCAAATCCCACCTCTGCTGTGGAAGTTCACTGGGTGAACTTGGGCCATTCACACACTTTTAGCCTAACCTACC
>NW_015288261.1:0-314 GCF_001447785.1 Gekko japonicus | reverse complement strand
CAGTGGGCCACTGGTGGAGTTAAGTCTGCTCTCTCTTTCTCTCACCCTATTTCAAGAAACTCCTCCTAGGGTTTGTGACACATATGTGGTTCCATAGATGTACATGCCTCATACGTTTTGCCATGTTTTTTTGCCCTTGTTTAAGGGTTCGTGAGAAGCACAGCTATGGGGGTAGTCAGAAGCTTGGTTGGCACTTGAACAATAGCAGGTGCAGACAACCTCTGGGAGCTGGCTCAAAGCTTTTGCTATCTCGGGCGGGCTAGCTTGAGGCTATCCGCAAGGACACTACAAATGTGTGCTCCGGCACCACCTGC
>NW_015288260.1:0-314 GCF_001447785.1 Gekko japonicus | reverse complement strand
CATCTCTTATGTTCTTATGTTCTAGTGTCAGCTGATACCATGGTGCCCACGAGCACCATGTTGGAGACTCCTGTGGTAGACAATTTCCAGATAAATGGAGCACCTCTTTTCTGGCCCTGTTGGATTTGTCTGTGACTTTTTACACAGTGGACCCCTCCATTCTGTTAGATTTCAGCCCTTGTGCCATTTTCCCAGTTAAAAATGATTCCAGGAGGGGGATGGTACACCAGTTGTTCCCGTCTACCAGTTCCTGCTTATCATCTTACCCTCTAGGAATGTACACTTCTGCTCAGCCATATTATAGGCCTTTTGGA
>NW_015288259.1:0-314 GCF_001447785.1 Gekko japonicus | reverse complement strand
GGGGACCTTGCAACCCTACCCTGAAGGCCAAGAGGTGATATCTATCCCTGGGCCTGAAGGAAATTCTACCATTTTCTTCTTGAAGAAATGAAGCTTTGATTCTTTCACTGTCTCTCTAGCCTTTCTGGCACCACTGAGGTTTGGAGGGGCTTGAAAGAGTTCCACTCCACTCCTTCCTTGAATGCCTTTCCCATCAGGAAATGGGAGATCACCCCAAGAGATTCCTGTGTTGTTGCATGACAGAGCTATAATTCACTGCCCTACCCATCCAAGCAGCTTTCCCACTGGAAAATGGAAGATCACCTTCAGAGGTC
>NW_015288258.1:0-314 GCF_001447785.1 Gekko japonicus | reverse complement strand
TTTTTTTCTATAATAAAAATTTGCACTCTGGAAATAAGAACAGCTTTGTTGGCACTGGAAGTGAAGTATTTTCTGAAAGTAGAAGAATAATACAGGACCACATTTTCCAATAACTTGGGCCAACAAGAAACAAAAACCCTTCCCATTATGCAAGGACTCCTCTGTCTCCAGGCTACATTTTCATATGCCCTCCTACTATTTGGTAGGCATCTAGCAAATATGGCAGCAAAATGGGGTATAGCAGAACGGGACATTTTCCACACAAACGGCTCGCCCTGCTCTTGTATTTCTATTCCTCCACCTCTTCAGCTGGT
>NW_015288257.1:0-314 GCF_001447785.1 Gekko japonicus | reverse complement strand
GTGCCAGCTCTTCGGGAGGCAGGGTCACGGGAAGTGCAAACGTTGGCTATCAAGGCCAGCCAAACTATGCAGACCTGCAGCCCCTCGGTCCCTCCTAGCTCTGCGAACAACTCGGTGCCCTTGGTGCCGAACCTGCCTTCACAGCAGCCCTTCCTTCCTGGGTGTCTTGTAGGAGGACTGTGACCTGGAGAACGTCTGGCTGATGGGCGGCCTCAGCATCCTCACCTCGGTGCCCGTCACCACGCAGCTGGTGTGCCTCCTTTGTGCCAGCAAGGGCTTCCATCAGGTGCGTCTCAGGGATTACGGGGGAGGGG
>NW_015288256.1:0-314 GCF_001447785.1 Gekko japonicus | reverse complement strand
ATGACAATGTGAAGAGAGGGCAGTTTTCAGTTCACAAAACTCTTCTCTCCATGCCATGGCTCAGATCCAAACTGGAAGCTAGAGAGATGCATTCACAGATGTCCCGGCATCGCATCTAAATCTGCACTGTTTCAACAACTTTCCATAAACGCGGCTGCTCTCCTGGGCTCATTAAGCCATTTCCTCAGTCCCACCACACAGGTGCCTCCGTTTCACTGAGCGGTTCTAGATAGACAAGGCTACTGAATGACCTCTCCTCCACCTCAGCTGGCATTTCCATTTCCCACTTACAGATCTAACTGATCAAGATGGGT
>NW_015288255.1:0-314 GCF_001447785.1 Gekko japonicus | reverse complement strand
GGTCTCCTGGCTCCAGACAATGACCAAGGGGAAAGATTCCTGAGGACCTTGACCTCAATGGTCAGCAGGAGAGGGATTTGTGTTGCCTTCACAGGACGTACCCCAGGATTGAAATTGGGCACCAGCGTACAATTCCTCGCAGATTCACTTTTCAAGCAGACAAACTGTACTGTAATTGTTTACTATGGGGACCGCTCATCCATGGTTATTCTGGGCATAATGATCAGATATGTTGAAATAAGAGAAAAATCCATTGTGGGGAAAATTTGGATCACAGCAATTTTTAATGATTTCACACTGAGGATCCTTTTCAA
>NW_015288254.1:0-314 GCF_001447785.1 Gekko japonicus | reverse complement strand
TTGCCTTCCCCACTGCAGCTTCTTTTGTGGCGTCCACATCCATCGAGTAGTGCTTGACAACCGTAGAGGGAGTGGACCATGTCACTAATTTAAAATGTCCTCCAGCACAGGTCTGGCATGGAAAGCTGCTAAAGAAGCCTGGGCTGTCATGGAGTGAGCTTTCAGGGACATGGGGCAAGAGATCTTAGCCTCATCATAAGCTGTTTTGATTGCTGAAACCACCCACCTAGAGAGAGAGACTCTGCTGAGGCAACTCTCCCTTTCTTTGGGCCTCTAAAACACAGAAATAATTTCCTACCCTTCCTGAATTCTTG
>NW_015288253.1:0-314 GCF_001447785.1 Gekko japonicus | reverse complement strand
TGATAACATGTGCATAATCAGTGTGAAATCTTACAGATATTTCCACCTGTATTTTCTGGAACTTCAGTCTGAACACAGTAAGCAGCCTTATGATCAGAAAACTTAATGAAGCTGCAATCCTGTGTGCTCTCTTGTTTTTAAGCAGCATTCAGCGAGATCTGTGGTCCTAGATTCTGAACAAATATGGCTATGGCAGTACCACATGGCACAACCAAATGGTTAATATTTTGCAATTTCCACTTAATGCACTATGTTCTGTCTTGCTAATGACAGCAAGAAGGCAGTGAAATTCAGGTCTTATATTCAACTGTGGA
>NW_015288252.1:0-314 GCF_001447785.1 Gekko japonicus | reverse complement strand
GCTGCTAGCTTGCTAGAAGGGTCTTCTCTAATTCCTTTTGTTTGTTCTATCAATGTTTTAGTATGTTGTCCATATATATTTTATTTGTTTGCTTATTTTGTTTATACCCTGTCTTTCTCCCCATTGGTGTCTGTAAGCTGTCTTGATCTGCCTAATTAAAGAGAATGGTGGGATATAAATGTTTTGAACATCTGAAGCTACCAAGTCGGACCATTGGCCTGTCTCGCTCAGTATTCTGACTGACAGCAGCTCTCTTGCACAGAAGGGTTCTTTCCCCCCAGTTCCTGCTATCTGAGATCTTTCACCTGGAGATG
>NW_015288251.1:0-314 GCF_001447785.1 Gekko japonicus | reverse complement strand
GACAAGTATGAGAAACAGTTATGAGCTGGGAACTGCAGAAGGAATCTTTGGCTTCAATGAAAACATGGCTATGGCATTACAGATTTTCCTCTGTCAGTGTTTTTACATTGCTTACAATCAGTCTGGTGACCTCACAGTGAAGATCAAGAGAGTTTCTAAAGCCAACCACTTGAATCAGAAGCTCGCACATCACAGAAACCACCATTCAGTAGATCGCCACAGGGTGCTCTGAAAGGGAAACAGAATATGTGGCAGTAAGATCTTGAGACATAAGTTTAAACATAACTTTTATCAGGGCTATTTTTGGGCAGGAA
>NW_015288250.1:0-314 GCF_001447785.1 Gekko japonicus | reverse complement strand
AGATTCAGAGGTCTACTTGGCATCTTTAGAGACAAGGTTGATGCGAAGAAAGGCTTTACCTCAGGAAGTGACTCCCAAGGATATGCTGCATACTCTTGCTCAAGCCAAGGAAGAGTGCTGAGTTTCTGCAGGGGACGTTTCCATCTGGCTTTTGTATGGAGGGACCAGAACCTGATGGGACTACTCTGTTACACTTGAAGTGCTGGTTACAGCCTGATAAAGTAGTGGTCATCTTTGAGGAAATATAGTAGCAGATTTATTTGGAAGCCCTATGGAGAAGCAGGAGACTGAAGAAGAGTCTGCAGCCAGAGAAT
>NW_015288249.1:0-314 GCF_001447785.1 Gekko japonicus | reverse complement strand
CCTTCTGCAGGCCAAGCCAAGGCTCTACCCCCCTGAGCCATTCAGTGGGCCACTGGGCTATTCCCAGGTAAATTTCCTTTTCCTGAGCTGCACTATTGGGCCCACTGTGGCAGGGATCTTTCTGCACCCCAAAACCCAAGATCCCTTTTTTTGTCTGGAGCTGCACAGGATTGGACCTGATGTAGTGTGGCCAACTATGGATTGGGAAATCCTAGGAGATTTTGGAAGTGGAGCCCACAGAGGGCAGGGTTTGGGGAAGAGGCAGCTCTGTGGGGTATAATACCCTACAGTCCACCCTCCAAAACAGCCACTTT
>NW_015288248.1:0-314 GCF_001447785.1 Gekko japonicus | reverse complement strand
AGAATACCAGACTAACTCTGCAATGCTTACAAGACCACGGGTTTGTAATCAATTTTCCCAAGAGTTGCCTTCTTCCAGCCCAATGTATCGAGCATCTGGGGGCTCTCATAGACACAAAACGCAACGCCCTAATTTTGCCGCGAGACAAAGCGGTCAAGATCCGGAACATGGCCATGTCAGTGTTACAGAGCTCTTCGGTCACCTTGATGCTCCTGGCCAAGCTTCTAGGTCTCATGATATCCTGCATAGATCTAATACAATGGGCTCGTCTTCACTCAAGAGCACTCCAGCGTTTTCTAAGACCTTACCAGCTT
>NW_015288247.1:0-314 GCF_001447785.1 Gekko japonicus | reverse complement strand
TTGTTTACTGAACAATGCACACATTAAATTATGTAAGAGACTTCTGTCCTGCAGAATCTTAGCCAGGCGGGGCCGATGATGGGGGAGGGGGGGCGGCAAGGGGCAAACAAAGAAGAGCCAGACCAAAAAGATCTCAGATTTCAAGCAGGCATAAAGTGGGGGGTTGACTTAGCCCCCCAAAAACAAAAGTTTATTTCAAGTCAGTTCAGAAAATTTTCACCTTGCCTGTTGGCTAGCAGCAATTAATAGAATACCAAAAGATATAAATTATAAATATGACCCAAACTTACAAAATAAAGCACAATGGTAAAAAA